>NW_025745181.1:0-95000 GCF_021184085.1 Oncorhynchus gorbuscha
TTGTTCAGAATTGAAGGAATGATGGTTGGCGCTATATACAGGGAAATTATTGAGGGTAACTTGTTTCAGTCTTCCAGAGATTTGAGACTGGGATGAAGGTTCACCTTCCAGCAGGACAATTAACCTAAGCATACTGCTAAAGCAATGCTTGAGTGCTTTAAGGGGAAACATTTAGTCAAAGCCTAGACCTCAATTGAGAATCGGTGGTATGACTTAAAGATTGCTGTACACCAGCAGAACCCATCCAACTTGAAGGTTCTGGAGCAGTTTTGCCTTGAAGAATGGGCAACAATCCCAGTCGCTAGATGTGCCAAGCTTATAGAGACATACCCCAAGAGACATGCAGCTGTAATTGCTGCAAAAGGTGGTGCTACAAAGTATTGGCTTTGGGCGTGGTGAATATTTATGCAGGCCCAAGTTTTCTGTTTTTTGTCTTATTTCTTGTTTGTTTCACAATAAAAAATATTTTGCATCTTCAAAGTGGTAGGCATGTTGTGTAAACCAAATGATACAAACCCTCCAAAAATATATTTTAATTCCAGGTTGTAAGGCAACAAAATAGGAAAAATGTGAAGGGGGGGGTGAATACTTTTGCAAGCCACTGTAGCCTCCATCAATGTAATGGTCTGCATCATTTCCAGGTTAATGTTGCCTCGTGTTGATACCTTTCATATTTTGGCTATAGATGTCAAGAGGTCATTTCTCTTCAAGGGATAATCCACCGCCAGAAATAAAAAATCATAAAACTCCTGTCAATTTGGTGAAAGCTTATGTTCTGTTAGTGTTACCCACATAGGCAAAATTCCCTATGATTTAACTTCTAAGTGTTCCGTCTGTGAAAATCAGGAAATTGTGTAGGAACGCATCACCACTATTAATTCTCATCACTTGAAATAGGGGATAACACATTATCACATATCATAACACTTTTAAAACACTTACCTCCACTCCAGATTGCCCAATCAGCCAATAGATGGTGTGGGCATACTGTCTAGAACACATCCATCCATTTATATCCTCATGACAAAGTATAAATTTCGCTTAGATGTACTCAATCTAAACAAAGTACCAAATCCATCAACTCTGTTTCTCCTTCAAGTATCATGTCGCAATGCATCCTGTGTCTGTGGGAAACTGAAATATATTACAGAAAGGAGGAGATAGGAATCCCATTGGTCAATGAATGGAGAAACACCCCACCCAACTGGCTGTCAACCCATCGCATTCACGTTATCATCCTGAGGTTTTTGAGCTAGTGCCCAATTGACTCCCATTCCCTCCTTGAAGGAGAGCTCTCCTTGTCCCAGAATCACCCACAACACGCCACACGGCCCATTGAGGACTTATGAGCAACGTATATAATGGGTGTTACTGCGATTCTAACGGAGCTTCCCATCTCCTCAAAAATATCTCTGTGGGAAAGCAACGTTACTCTGTTCGCTTTGGGCAGTGACGTTGTTTATAGCTCAGAGGCAGAGACGAACTGCAAGTTGAACTCGGTGAGTAAGACTCCTACATTGATAGTGCAGTTAGCTTAGGCCATTTTACATCTACAGTCATGGCCAAAAGTTTTGAGAATGACACAATATTAATTTTCACAAAATCTGCTGCCTCAGTGTCTTTAGATATTTTTGTCAGAAGTATAATTACAGGCATTTCATAGGTGTCAAAGGCTTTTATTGAGAATTACATTAAGTTGATGCAAAGAGTCAATATTTACAGTGTTGACCCTTTTTTTCAAGACCTCTGCAATCCGCCCTGGCATACTGTCAGTTAACTTCTATACCACATCCTGACTGATGGCAGTCCATTCTTGCATAATCAATGCTTGGAGTTTGTGGGTTTTTGTTTGTCCCCCTGCCTCTTGAAGATTGACCACAAGTTCTCAATGGGATTAAGGTCTGGGGAGTTTCCTGGCTATGGACTCAAAATATTTATGTTTTGTTCCCCGAGCCACTTAGTTATCTCTTTGGCCTTTTGGCAAGGTGCTACATCATGCTGGAAAAGGCATCGTTCGTCACCAAACTGTTCTTGGATGGTTGGGAGAATTTGCCATCGGAGGATGTGTTGGTACCATTCTTTATTCATGGCTGTGTTCTTAGGCAAAATTGTGAGTGAGTCCACTCCCTTGGCTGAGAAGCAACCCCACACATGAATGGTCTCAGGATGCTTTACTGTTGGCATGACACAGGACTGATGGTAGCGCTCACCTTGTCTTCTCCGGACAAGCTTTTTTCCAGATGCACCAAACAATCAGAAAGGGGATTCATCAGAGAAAATGACTTTACCCCAGTCCTCAGCAGTCCAATCCCTGTACCTTTTATCAGTCTGTCCCTGATGTTTTTCCTGGAGAGAAGTGGCTTCTTTGCTGCCCTTCTTTAACACCAGGTCATCCTCCAAAAGTCTTCACCTCACTGTGCGTGCAGATGCACTCACACCTACTTGCTTCCATTCCTGAGCAAGCTCTGCCCGATTGCGCAGCTGAATCAACTTTAGGAGACGGTCCTGGCGCTTGCTGGACTTTATTGGGCACCCTGAATCCTTCTTCACAACAATTGAACCGCTCTCCTTGAAGTTCTTAATGATCCGATAAATGGTTGATTTAGGTGCCGTTTTTGTGCAAAGCAATGATGACGGCACGTGTTTCCTTGCAGGTAACCATGGATGACAGAGGAAGAACAATGATTCTAAGCACCACCCTCCTTTTGATGCTTCCAGTCTGTTATTCAAACTCAATCAGCATGACAGAGTGATCTCCAGCCTTGTCCTCGTCAACACTCACACCTGTGTTAACGAGAGATTCACTGACATGATGTCAGCTGGTCCTTTTGTGGCAGGGCTGAAATGTTTTTGGGGGATTAGGTTCATTTGCATGGCAAAGAGGGACTTTGCAATTCATCTGATCACTCTTCATAACATTCTGGAGTATATGCAAATTGCCGTCATACAAATTGAGGCAGCAGACTTTGTGAAAATTAATATTTGTGCCATTTTCAAAACTTTTGGCCATGACTGTAGCTATCCCCTTTACAAGCTGATATTCACTTTGGTATTATTGTGTGTAGCTACAGTATTCTTTCTAGCTACCTTGCTAGCTAGCCAGCCAGCTCAGAGAGAGAGCATTGCTTTGTGGGTTTTGTAGTAGACTTGAGCTGCAACAGATTTCCACCAATCTTGTTATAATGACAAAATTAAACATTTGTTTACAAAATGTTTGTGTTCACACAGAGTTATTGAACACTATTTAACACTGTTCATCAGAGGAATTAGTGTTTTGGGGGGGGGATTATCGCTTTAACCACGGTATTAAGCCAGTCGCACATCAGTATGAAAAACAACAACATGAACTAAAATCTTTACATTTATAGCGACCAATGGGGCCATAATGAATTATGCTCCACACCGCAAATGGCCCCCAGGACGCAGGTTTGAGATCCCTATCCTGGCCCTGATCTGCAAATGGGGCTGTTTAGGAAGAGACATGACTTAAGGTGATGGATTGTGGGTAAGGTACTAGAGACATAGGGAGGATCTTAATTACATACACCTCACGTCCTCTCTCCTCGCCTCCTTCTCAAAAACCCCATTGAAGGAGAAGATCAGAAAGGCAGACTTCTGGCTTTCTCATCCAATGGGTTTTGGGGAGGCAAGGAGAGCGGAGGCAAGGAGAGAGGTGGAGAGGAGTATGCAATTAAGATCCTCCCATAGGGATAATATGGATGTCAGAGGTGACAGACTGTAGCCAACCGGCAACCATAAGCCAAGTGGTCACATGCCCGACGTGACGGAAGTGACATGAGAGGTATGTCACCTCCTTCACGTTACATTGATGACTCCATTCTAGGGCCAGCCTATACCTGACAATGACTCGTCATTCACCACCATCTCTGCGGTGTCTGTGTGGTAGGGTAGGTGTCTCTGTGGTATCTCTGTGATAGGGAACGTCTCGCTGTGGTGTCTCTGTGATAGAGACCGTATCCCTGTGGTGTATCTGTGCTAAAGAATTTAGCTCTGTCATGTCTCTATGCTAGGGAACGTATCTCTGTGGTATCCCTGTGGTGTCTCTGTGATATGGAACGTACAGTGCCTTGAGAAAGTATTCGGCCCCCTTGAACTTTGCGACCTTTTGCCACATTTCAGGCTTCAAACATAAATATATAAAACTGTATTTTTTTGTGAAGAATCAACAACAAGTGGGACACAATCATGAAGTGGAATGACATTTATTGGATACTTCAAACTTTTTTAACAAATCAAAAACTGAAAAATTAGGCGTGCAAAATTATTCAGCCCCTTTACTTTCAGTGCAGCAAACTCTCTCCAGAAGTTCAGTGAGGATCTCTGAATGATCCAATGTTGACCTAAATGACTAATGATGATAAATACAATCCACCTGTGTGTAATCAAGTCTCCGTATAAATGCACCTGCACTGTGATAGTCTCAGAGGTCCGTTAAAAGCGCAGAGAGCATCATGAATAACAAGGAACACATCAGGCAGGTTCGAGATACTGTTGTGAAGAAGTTTAAAGCCGGATTTGGATACAAAAACATTTCCCAAGCTTTAAACATCCCAAGGAGCACTGTGCAAGCGATAATATTGAAATGGAAGGAGTATCAGACCACTGCAAATCTACCAAGACCTGGCCGTCCCTCTAAACTTTCAGCTCATACAAGGAGAAGACTGATCAGAGATGCAGCCAAGAGGCCCATGATCACTCTGGATGAACTGCCATAGGACAACAATCAGTTGTATATTGCACAAATCTGGCCTTTATGGAAGAGTGGCAAGAAGAAAGCCATTTCTTAAAGATATCCATAAAAAGTGTCGTTTAAAGTTTTCCACAAGCCACCTGGGAGACACGCCAAACATGTGGAGGAAGGTGCTCTGGTCAGATGAAACCAAAATTGAACTTTTTGGCAACAATGCAAAACGTTATGTTTGGCGTAAAAGCAACACAGCGCATCACCCTGAACACACTATCCCCACAGTCAAACATGGTGGTGGCAGCATCATGGTTTGGGCCTGCTTTTCTTCAGCAGGGACAGGGAAGATGGTTAAAATTGATGGGAAGATGGATGGAGCCAAATACAGGACCATTCTGGAAGAAAACCTGATGGAGTCTGCAAAAGACCTGAGACTGGGACGGAGATTTGCCTTCCAACAAGACAATGATCCAAAACATAAAGCAAAATCTACAATGGAATGGTTCAAAAATAAACATATCCAGGTGTTAGAATGGCCAAGTCAAAGTCCAGACCTGAATCCAATCGAGAATCTGTGGAAAGAACTGAAAACTGCTGTTCACAAATGCTCTCCATCCAACCTCACTGAGCTCGAGCAGTTTTGCAAGGAGGAATGGGAAAAAATGTCAGTCTCTCGATGTGCAAAACTGATAGAGACATACCCCAAGCGATTTACAGCTGTAATCGCAGCAAAAGGTGCGCTACAAAGTATTAACTTAAGGGGGCTGAATAATTTTGCACGCCCAATTTTTCAGTTTTTGATTTGTTAAAAAAGTTTGAAATATCCAATAAATGTCGTTCCACTTCATGATTGTGTCCCACTTGTTGTTGATTCTTCACAAAAAAATACAGTTTTATATCTTTATGTTTGAAGTCTGAAATGTGACAAAAGGTCGCAAAGTTCAAGGGGGCCGAATACTTTCGCAAGGCACTGTATCTCTGTGGTGTCTGTGCTAGGGAACGCATCTCTGTGGTATCTCTGTGGTGTCTCTGTGCTAGGGAACGTATTTTTGTGGCGTGTCTGTGGTGTCTCTGTGCTAGGGAACGTATTTCTGTGGCGTGTCTGTGGTGTCTCTGTGCTAGGGAACGTATTTCTCTGGCGTGTCTGTGGTGTCTCTGTGCTAGGGAACGTATTTCTGTGGTGTCTCTGTGCTAGGGAACGTATTTCTGTGGCGTGTCTGTGGTGTCTCTGTGCTAGGGAACGTATTTCTGTGGCGTGTCTGTGGTGTCTCTGTGCTAGGGAACGTATTTCTGTGGCGTGTCTGTGGTGTCTATGTGCTAGGGAACGTATTTCTGTGGCGTGTCTGTGGTGTCTCTGTGCTAGGGAACGTATTTCTGTGGCGTGTCTGTGGTGTCTCTGTGCTAGGGAACGTATTTCTGTGGCGTGTCTGTGGTGTCTCTGTGCTAGGGAACGTATTTCTGTGGCGTGTCTGTGGTGTCTCTGTGCTAGGGAACGTATTTCTGTGGCATGTCTGTGGTGTCTCTGTACTAGGGAACGTATTTCTGTGGCGTGTCTGTGGTGTCTCTGTGCTAGGGAACGCATCTCTGTGTTATCTCTGTGGTGTCTCTGTGCTAGGGAACGTATTTCTGTGGCGTGTCTGTGGTAGGGAACGTATCTCTGTGGTGTCTCTGTGCTAGGGAACGTATTTCTGTGGCGTGTCTGTGCTAGGGAACGCATCTCTGTGGTATCTCTGTGGTGTCTCTGTGCTAGGGAACGTATTTCTGTGGCGTGTCTGTGCTAGGGAACGCATCTCTGTGGTATCTCTGTGGTGTCTCTGTGCTAGGGAACGCATCTCTGTGGTATCTCTGTGGTGTCTCTGTGCTAGGGAACGTATTTCTGTGGCGTGTCTGTGGTAGGGAACGTATTTATATGTGTGTCTCTGTCATAATTTCACATTATAAGCAAAATGTCTCTAATCAATGTTGTGACATCAGCAAATTAAATCTTATTGGACTGTGTGTGTACAGTTCCGTGATGGTACTGTACTTGTGTGTTATTGTGGGTCACATACAGTACATGGTCCTCCCTCTGCCTCCATCTCTCTGGGTTTAAATTTAGACAGAAGTTACCATCTCTCCCGTATCCAGGCAACCCAGCCCGTTGTGTAAAGGGTGAGGGGCTGTGGTGCGGTTCTCTTATCCCTGTCTGTCTATCTGCCTGCCTGCCTGTCTGCCTGTGTCTGTCTCTGCCTGCCTGCCTGCCTGCCTGCCTGCCTGCCTGTCTGTCTGTCTGTCTGTCTGTCTGTCTGTCTGTCTGTCTGTCTGTCTGTCTGTCTGTCTGTCTGACTCGGTCTGTCTGTCTGACTCGGTCTGTCTGCCTGTCTGTTTGTCTGCCTGCCTGTCTGACTGAAAAGTGTAAACGTATAAGATTGCTAACATTCTCAAAACACACAGAATGCAGAAATACACAAACAAACATGTACTGAACACCACCCCCTCTCTCTCTCTCTCTCTCTCTCTCTCTCTCTCTCTCTCTCTCTCTCTCTCTCTCTCTCTCTCTCTCTCTCTCACTCTCTCACTCTCTCACTCTCTCACACATCCCCCTGCACACATACCACCAGTATCAGGGGTTGGGAGGCGAGCTGTCACGTATAATTCTGTCCCAGAAACAGCACAACGACATTTACCCCTGCAGACATTAGCTAGCTCTACTGACAGATAGAGGCATGATGATAGAGATGGAGGAAGGGGTGCAGGGAGAGAGAGTCAAGGGAAGGGAGGGAGGGATGCAGAGGGAGGGAGGAAGGAAGGAAGAGGGAGGAGGAAGGGATGGAGGAGGAGGGAGGCAGGGGGAGGGTCGAAGGGATGGAGGGAAGGAGAGAGGCAGGGGGAGGGAGGAAGGGATGGATGGATAGAGGGGGAGGGAGGGAGGAAGGGATGCAGGGAAGGAGTGAGGCAGGGGGAGGGAGGAAGGGATGGAGGGAAGGAGAGAGGTAGGGGGAGGGAGGAAAGGATGCAGGGAGCGAGAGAGGCAGGGGGAGGGAGGGAGGAAGGGGTGGAGGGAAGGAGAGAGGCAGGGGGAGGAAGGGATGGAGGGAAGGAGAGAGGCAGGGGGAGGAAGGGATGCAGGGAAGGAGTGAGGCAGGGGGAGGGAGGAAGGGATGGAGGGAAGGAGAGAGGTAGGGGGAGGGAGGAAAGGATGGAGGGAAGGAGAGAGGCAGGGGGAGGGAGGAAAGGATGCAGGGAGCGAGAGAGGCAAGGGGAGGGAGGAAAGGATGCAGGGAGTGAGAGAGGCAGGGGGAGGGAAGGAGGAAGGGATGGAGGGAAGGAGAGAGGCAGGGGGAGGGAGGAAAGGATGCAGGGAGCGAGAGAGGCAGGGGGAGGGAGGAAAGGATGCAGGGAGCGAGAGAGAGGCAGGGGGAGGGAGGGAGGAAGGGGTGGAGGGAAGGAGAGAGGCAGGGGGAGGAAGGGATGGAGGGAAGGAGAGAGGCAGGGGGAGCAAGGGATGGAGGGAAGGAGAGAGGCAGGGGGAAGGAGGAAAGGATGCAGGGAGCGAAAGAGGCAGGGGGAGGGAGGAAGGGGTGCAGTGAAGGAGAGAGGTAGGGGGAGGGAGGAAGGGATGGAGGGAAGGAGAGAGGCAGGGGGAGGGAGGAAGGGATGGAGGGAAGGAGAGAGGCAGGGGGAGGGAGGCAGGGAGAGAGAGAGCGAAACCCCCTCGTTGTGATTTGACCTGCACATATACAGTTCAAGCACACACACACCTTTATATACCCCTGGTGTTAATCCAGACTGGCGTTCCTCCCGCTGTGTAAGGAGACCATTGAGGGATATGAGATCTGTGAAATCCTTACCCCTCAGAAGAACCTCATACACACACAGGGGTGATGACAAGCTCCCACTGTGTGCATTAGCAGCCTTAGTGTTAGGTGAACATCATTATCATAGCTTTCTCACAGACACACACACGGCACTGAGCCTTTTTCTAAAATGATTTGCGAGGTGAAGAACACATTAGGGAGGATCTTCCATCATTCCTCCATATAGAATCTTTACAGATCCTTGATATCCTTCATCTGTGCTTATGGACTGCCCTTCTTCAACTCAAACCACAGGTTTTCAATAGGTTTCAAGTCTGAAGACTGAGCTGGCTATTTCAAAATGTTGAATTTGTGGCCAATTAACCATTTCTTATTTGATGTGTGTTTGTGGTTATTGTCTTGCTGGAAAATCCACTTGCAGCCATGTTTCAGCCTCGTGACAGGTTTTTGGCTAAGATTTCCTGTTACTGCGTGGGCCAACGAGCTCTATTTGCATGTCATCCAACAAATATAAACTCCTGGTTTGCTAAACGGCATTGGCCCTTGGATTGGAACCGGTGCTTTAGAACACATGAAAATAGAGCTATTTGGCCACGTACACCAGTGGTGGGTTTGGCGTCGAAATGTGCTTCTCTGTGCCTATGATCCAATCAAATCATATTTGTCACATGTGCCGAATACAACAAGTGTAGATCTTACCGTGAAATGCTTACTTACTTAACCAACAATGCAGTTTTAAGAAAATTCCTAAAAAAAGTAACGAATAAAAGTAACAAATAATTAAAGAGCAGCAGTAAAATAACAATAGCGCAGCTATATACAGGGGGTACGGGTACAGAGTCAATTTGTGGGGGCACCGGTTAGTCGAGGTAATTGAGGTAGAGTTATTAAAGTGACTATGCATAGATAATAACAGAGAGGAGCAGCAGTGTAGAATAGGAGGGTCAATGCAAATAGTCTGGGTAGCCATTTGATTAGATGTTCAGGAATCTTATGGCTTGGGAGTAGAAGCTGTTGAGAAGCCTCTTGGACCGAGACTTGGCGCTCCAGTACTGCTTGCAGTGCGGTAGCAGAGAGAACGGTCTATGACTAGGGTGGCTGGAGTCTTTGACCATTTTTAGGGTCTTCCTCTGACACCGCCTGGTATAGAGGTCCTGGATGGTAGAATGCTTGGCCACAGTGATGTACTAGGCCGTATGCACTACCCTCTGTAGCGCCTTGTGGTCGGAGGCAGAGAAGTTGCCATACCAGGCAGTGATGCAACCCATCAGGATGCTCTCGATGGTGCAGCTCTAGAACCTTTAGAGGATCTGAGGACCCATGCCAAATCTTTTCAGTCTCCTGAGGGGGAATAGGTTTTGTCATGCCCTCTTCACAACTGTCTTGGTGTGTTTGGACCATGTTAGTTTGTTTGAAGCTCTCAACCTGCTTCACTGCAGCCCCGTCGATGAGAATGGGGGCGTGCTCGGTCATCTTTTTCCTGTAGTCCACAATCATCTCCTTTGTCTTGATCACGTTGAGGGAGAGGTTGTTGTCCTTGCGCAACACGGTCAGGTCTCTGACCTCCTCCCTATAGGATGTCTCGTCGTTATCGGTGATCAGGCCTACCACTGTTGTGTCATCGGAAAACTTAATGATAGTGTTGGAGCCATGCCTGGCCGTGTCGTCATGAGTGAACAGGGAGTACAGGAGGGGACTGAGTATGCCCACCTGAGGGGCCGGCGTGTTGAGGATCAGCGTTACGAGGATCAGAGTGGCGGATGTGTTGTTTCCTACCCTTACCATCTGGGGGCGGCCAGTCAGGAAGTCCAGGATCCAGTTGCAGAGGGAGGTGTTTAGGCCCAGGATCCTTAACTTAGTGATGAGCTTGGAGGGCACTATGGTGTTGAACACTGAGCTGTAGTCAATGAATAGCATTCTCACATAGGTGTTCCTTTTGTCCATCTACAGTAAGGAGAACAAGTATGTGATACACTGCCGATTTTGCAGGTTATCCTACTTACAAAGCATGTAGAGGTCTGTAATTTTTATCATAGGTACACTTCAATACTTAAATCATGAAATAAAATGCAAATGAATTACAATGTGATTTTCTGGATTTTTGTTTTAGATTCCATCTCTCACAGTTGAAGTGGACCTATGATAAAAATTACAGACCTCTACATGCTTTGTAAGTAGGATAACCTGCAAAATCGGCAGTGTATCACATACTTGTTCTCCCCACTGTAGATGTGTTTTGAGCATGGCTGCCATTTTATTCTCCCCACTGTATATGTGTTTATAATGCAGGGAATTGGACAAAGTAGTTGGCACTAATGGCTATGATGTAGCGTATTGTCTGGTTGCCAAGGCAGAGGCAGCATTATTGAGAATATTGCATAATGCTGGGTGCCGTGTTTTACCCCAATGGGCAGACAATCTGGCAACCCAGAGGATTGACTTTGCTGTGTTTATTTCTACTGTTCTTTATCTTTGGCTTTCATCACACAGTCAGTCTGTCTGTCAGTCGGTCTCTCAGTGCACATAGATAAGTAACACTCTGTATTTTGAAAAGGTGTTGAATCAACATCCTACTATCCTTCTATTCCCTTTGTTCATATTTCTCTCCTCTCTCTGCCCCCACTCATTCCCTCTGTCTCCCTCTCTCGCCCTCTGCCTCCCTCTCTCGCCCTCTGCCTCCCTCTCTCGCCCTCTGTCTCCCTCTCTCGCCCTCTGTCTCCTTCTCTCTCCCTCTGTCTCCCTCCCTCTCTCGCCCTCTGTCTCCCTCTCTCGCCTTCTGTCTCCCTACCTCTCTCTCCCTCTGTCTCCCTACCTCTCTCTCACTCTGTCTCCCTCCCTCTCTCGCCCTCTCTCTCCCTCTCCGTCTTTCTTTCTCCCTCTACCCCCTCCATCTGTCCCCCCTCTTCCTCTGCCCCCTCTCCCTCTGCCCCCTCCCTCTGCCCTCTCTCTCCCTCTGCCCCCCTCTCCTTCTGCCCCCACCCTCCTTCTGCCCCCCCCTCTCTCCATCTACCCCCTTCTCCCTCTCTCGCCCTCGGTCTCCCTCTCGTTCACTCCCTCACGCTCTCTACCTCTCTCCCTCTGTCTCTCTTTCTCTCTCCCTCTCGCTCTCTCCCTTGCCCTCTCTCTCCCCCGCCCTCTCTCTCCCTCGCCTTCTCTCCCTCGCTCTGAGGCAGTGTAGAAGTAGTAGCATCTCTCGAACATCAGCGCTCCATCCGCAACTAAGGGAAACAGACTCCTGTTGCCATTCTCTCTCTGTCTCTCTATCTCTCTCTCTCTCTCTCTACGCAACTTTGCCCAAGTGGCACAGCTGTATTATTCAATTAATCCTTCAGTAGCAGAGTAGTGAGCAGCAGCCGGGGCTTGCTGAACAAAAACTCAAAAATACTCATTGAGAAATTCTAGAGACTGACTCCCAGGAAACCAAGGCAGCGTGAGGATAAGCTGAGAGAGGAGAGAAGGAATATAGACGCAGAGAGATTCTCTTTTCACTGACGCGAGAGGAGGTTCACAGACAACCCGAGCTGTCAGTACTGTGCCAGTCGGGGGTGTACAAGAGGGGAAAAAAGGGAAGAGGCGCAAGAGGAGGAGTGGGGTTAACCAGGGAATGGCTTGATGCCCGTGCCAGCCAGGACCTTGGATATGTGTGCCCGGCGTGGGGCAGAGTCAGGGGTGCCCACACACCTTGACCACGTGGTCTTGGCATTTGGCATTGTCCCGGATGGAGCCGGCGGGAGCAGGGGTGGTCACCACGGCAACCCCACGGTGGCGAGGTGCTGAAGAACATGGTCGTGCCGCTGGTCCTGAAGCTGCTTAACGTGCTGCTCCACTCCCAACACGACAACACCAACGACAGACCCTCTATCGCTCTCATGCTGCGCCAGTCGCCCGGGCCGCCGCCACCCGGCCGCTCCTGGGACGGCGACAAACCCAGGCCCGGGGGGGAGCCCACTGAGGGGAGAGAGGTGAGGGGGAGAGAGGGAGGCAGTGTGAGGGGTGAGTGTGTGTTGGGGGGGTGAAGGAGTAGGTGTTTGATAGCGAGACAGAAACTGAGACAGGCAGAAGCATTTGTATTGTATTTCTTCAAGAGACCCAAGAGATGGTTTCTTCCTGACTTGTTGTTGTTCTATAAGTCTCTGGGGTATTTCACAGTGAAATAGTATGATGCATTCACTTGCTCTAAATTACATTTCAACTGTATAGGTTCTAAACCAGGACTATCTTGGTGTTAGGTTCTAAACCAGAACCAGTCCTGACTGGAACACACTTTGCTACTGATCTACAAATATTTCTATCTGCTCAGAGATGCAGGCTTTTCCTCCCTCTCCTCTCCCTCCCACTCTATTTAGAGATTGGCAGTGTGGGTTAGGTGGAGACCCTTAGAGGGGCCAGCCAAACTGTGCTGCTGGAGAACAGGAGCCCAGATCGTGATCTAGAAACAGCAACAAACCAACCCCTGGCAGAGGGAAAATGGAGCGAGAGAGAGAGAGAGAGAGAGAGAGAGAGAGAGAGAGAGAGAGAGAGAGAGAGAGAGAGAGAGAGAGAGAGAGAGAGAGAGAGAGAGAGAGAGAGAGAGAGAGAGAGAGAGAGAGAGAACAAAACAAAGGGAGAGAGAAATAAAAGAGGATGGAGAGGTAAAGTGAGAGTGAGGCCTCACCTTCTCTGTTACTCCCACGCTGTGTTATGCCTTCAGCGTTTAGGCTGGTCATGCTGCTTTCATTTACCAATTCAGAGGTGTTGTACATTACAGTAGGGTGTGGGTGGGCATGGGCTGGTGAGAGTGCCTACTCTGCCTGTGAAAAGGCCATGTCGAGGACCTGTGTTTGCCCACCCCTACTCTGCCTGTGAAAAGGCCATGTCGAGGACCTGTGTTTGCTCACCCCTACTCGTGTGTGTTTGTGATGTGCGTGTGTCTGTGGCAAGTCAGCGCAGGTGGGCGAAGCGTGAGGAAATGGCCCTGATATCTTTAACCATGTGATCTTTACCCGCATCTTAAGGATTAAGGTACCTTCTGAGACGGCTTAAATCTGAGTGGCACTTATACCGAACCGAGAGTTATCCCTGGCTTGGCTGACAGGTGAAATGAAGGGACGGAGGGGAGGGAGGAGGGGGAGGGAGGGAGGGGGAGGGAGGGAGGGAGGGAGGGAGGGAGGGAGGGAGGGAGGGAGGGGGAGGGGGAGGGAGGGAGGGAGGGGGGGGAACAGGTGCCTTTGCCATCCTTTAAGCATTTTCCTCTTATTGAGGTTGTCTGAGCATGTAATCATTAATTTAGTTAAGTATCGCATTAATTCTGATCTAATTAGGGAGGTTGTATTAGAGGTGATTGGGTTCAGGCTGATCATAACTCTGACCTTCCTCCTAGTTAATATGGCTCTGTGGACGACATGGGTCCCATTATGCCCGGCGAAAACCGAACACTGCATTCCACAGTAAGGGCCTCATACCAACGGTCAAGCATGGTGGTGGTAGAGTGATGGCTAGGGGGTGCTTTGCTGCCTCAGGACCTGGACCGTGAATTGTGCTCTGTATCAGAGAATCCTACAGGAGAATGTCAGGCCATCCATCTGTGAGCTGAAGCTGGAGAGCAGCTGGGTCATGCAGCAAGACAATGATCCAAAACACACAATCAAGTCTTCGTGAATATGGCAACAACAGATAAAATATTTTAAGTTTTGGAATGGCCTAGTCAAAGTTCAGACCTAATCCCAATTCAAATGTTGTGGCAGGACTTGAAACAGGCAGTTGGTAGTTGGTATTTTATTAGGATCCCCATTAGCTGTTGCAAAAGCAGCAGCTACTCTTCCTGGGTTCCAACACGAAACATGAACCATGATACAGAATGACATAATGCAGAACATCAATAGACAAGAACAGCTCAAGGACAGAACTACATATATTTCATGCTTGAAGGTTCACGCTTGAAAACCCAGAAATGTCGCTGAGTTAAAGCAGTTCTACATGAAAGAGTGGAACAGAATTCCTCTACGGCGATGTGAGGGACTGATCAGGAAGCAGTTGGTTGCAGTCATTGCTGCTAAAGGTGGCGCGACCAGTTATTGAGTGTAAGGGGGCAATTACTTCTTCACACAGGGGAATTGGGTGTTGCGTCACTTTGTTAATTAAATGAATAGAATAAGTATACATTTTGTTTGTTATTGGTAAACTCAGGTTCCCTTTATCTAATATTAGGTTTTGGTTGAAGATATGATAACATTCAGTATCAAAAATGTGCAAAAATAGAGAAAATCAGAAAGGGGGAAAATACCTTTTCACATTACTGTATATAAAGACATACATACTGTACATGTGTACCTGTAGTTTATTAGGTAGTATTATTAGTATTTATTATGTACACCCGTTTAGGCCATGGACTCATGTTTCTTACGCCAAAATCCTGACTCGGCCATCAGCATGACGCTGTACATCACCACTCCTCTGGAGCTGCTTCTTCTTGTTTTAGCTGAAAGGAGTGGAACCCGGTGTGGTCGTCTGCTGCAATAAGCCCATCTGTGACAAGGACCGACAAGTTGTGTGTTCCAAGATGCCGTTCTGCACTCCGCAGTTGTACTGCACCGTTATTTGCCTGTTTGTGGCCTGCCTGTTAGCGTGCACCATTCTTGCCATTCGCCTTCGACCGCTCTTATCAACAAGCTGTTTTCATCCACAGGACTGCCGCTGACTGGATGCTTTTTGTTTGTTGCACAACACAAGACAATGTCATGCGTGAAAAGCCTAGGAGGCCGGACGTTTCTGAGATGCTGGAACCATCACGCCTGGCACCAACCATCATAGCACGCTCAAAGTTGCTTAGGTCCCTAGTTTTGCCCATTCCATTGTTCAATCGAACAGTAATTGAACGCCTCGATTCCTGTCTGCCTGCTTTATATAGAAAGCCACGGCCACGTGAATCGCTGTCTATTAGGTGATGTACTAAATAAACTGGCCACTGTGTGTGTGTGCGTCTGTGTGTTTGTGCACGTCCGTGCGTGCGACAAAGGCCACATTGATTTATTGAAGGCTAAAAGGGATCATGAGGCTCCTATAAAACACATTTGAAACAGACCAACTCATTTGACAGAATGCTTTCTTCTGAGTGGTTCTGAAATCAAATCAGGAAGTCAATCTAAGAATATCAAGACAAGGAAAGAGATAATATCACAACATTTAAATGAATTTTTAAAATGTTATTTATTTCACCTTTATTTAACCAGGTAGGCAAGTTGAGAACAAGTTCTCATTTACAACTGCGATCTGGCAATAAACGCTGATCTGTTTTTTTATATATACTTGTTTACATATACAGTACCTGTTATCAGCATTTCACTGTATCCTGTGCACGTGACCAAAAAAAAATGTTTATTTGATTTGATTTACATAAATGAATTAGCCTGTTTATCTGCGTATCCGATTGTTCCGGACGGATTTTTAACTATGAGTCTTTCATGAGGAAGAGAGAAATGTGAAAGAATACATTATAATGAACATGCGTGAATTATTGAGATAAAGTGGACTATATAAGTTTGTTTGCCAGAATGCGGGGCTAAACAACAGTAAATGCTTCTTGAGTTTGGAAGCAGTCCCTACACATTTTTCGAGGCTATTAAACTTTGAAAAGACCGAAATTCATATTTCATGTGAAATCCCCGACACTGTCATTTATCTTCCGGGGAATGTCGCACACCACCACCGAAAACAAATAAGGACAACTTTCGGGAGTCTTTTGGAATCACGTAATTTGTGTAACATTCAAATGGAGCCACTCACTTTCAATCCCCCTGTTGTTTACAGATAGACCTGTGGATGGGAGAGACCATCGACTTGCCTGGGAGAGGGGGTCGATGTTAGAATCTTATCGTGTTAGCGCAGGTTCAGGAGTTGCTGAGTCACCTCATCTCTTAACATTCCACCGAACTGACAAAGCGTAGGTACGGATTAACATGGACCTGGGTAGCTGTCTTCCCTAGTTAGCCTAGCTAGCCCCCTCCACTTTACTCTCTTCTCTATTTTCTCCCTCACGCTATTTTAACATGGAGGTTCCCCTCCACAGCTGAGGAACTCGGTCAAAAGCTATTGGCCATGATAATGCTAATAGCTCACTTGTGCATGTTTGTGTACACTTGGTGTATGACTGGAGCTGTATGGATGAATTCATGATGATTTGTTACATATGTTTGTGATGTGCTGAATTGAACAAGATTAATCAAGGTAGGCCTATAATCAAGGCTCAGATTGTCTATTGTATTGAAGTGCTGGTTGCAAATGGCCATTCATCAGATGACCCTGTGGTACCAAGCAAGGCTGATGTAGAGCCATCCACTAGTGATTTGGGAAGCATTGAATGATCACTGCTAGCTCTGGTCCACAGAAGGCCTTAGGAAGGCTCAGTGTTAGCGAGGCACATGTAACGCCCTGGACCAGAGCTAGATCAAAGCATAAGTGTATAACGCATACGGATCATGGATATACATCAGCCTTAATGAGAGGATCTCTCTGGCTCTCTACACCAGAATAGTTTATTCAAGTGGCCTGATTCCATAGTTTGAATCTAATGAATTATGGTATGCATCAGGGTGCCCCAAATTGCGGTCCGCAGGCGGGGGATTTTATTTGGGCCCCCAAGTTTTCTGAGCAAAAAATAAAGAAAATAATGTTGTTTATTGTTTTTGTACATAAAAGACTAAAAACACCAGCAGATCAGCTCCAATGGATTTTCATTTTGGAAAATCTGTTCCAAAGTATCTCCTCGCATAATAGAGAGATATACTATAAGCAAGGTTTGAAATTATTATGTTTTAGTTAAGAAAAAATCAGCCCGCGGCTGAATCTAAGTGATGATCCCTGGCACACATGCTTACTGTAAATAGAGTCAGCAGCAAGCCCATGTGTAAGATGAGCAGTCAATCAGCCATATTTAATGCATATGCAATATCTATTTTGATCTTATTTTCATTTTTTTTTATCATAACAAGATCATATTTGATGTATAATTTAATAATACACGGCTTGGCCTCTTTGTTGATGCAACAAAACAAACTCTGTTAGATATTTGCTTTTGTTAGCGTTGCTATAAACAGTTTTTCTCTCCTCTGTTTTTTTTCCGGCTGGTTTCTATCTGGAGTTTGCGGACTATCAGTACCTGAAGTTTACTGGCGGTCGGTGCCATTTAAGATGAGGGAGGATCATTATTTTAATGAGCATTGCCATATTAGAACGTATTAGATGACTAATTCATATTCCATTCACTCAGCTCAATGTAACATTGATAGGTTGAGACAACTACAAATGAATTTGTTCAAAACTGTTCAACTATAGTCTTTCTCTCCTTGAGTCAACTACTCACCACATTGTATACACTGCAGTGCTAGCTAGCTGTAGCTTATGCTTTCGGTACTAGATTCATTCTTTCATATGTTGATTGTGTGGACAACATTGTCAGTTCATGCTGCAAGAGCTCTGATAGGCTGAAGGACATCCTCCGGTCATTGACATAATTACTGTGTGAGTCTATGGAAGGGGGTGAGAACCATGAGCCTCCTAGATTTTGTATTGAAGTCAATGTACCCAGAGGTTGACAGACGCTAGCTGTCCTCTGGCTATACCATGGTGCTAACCTACAGAGTGCTGTTGAGGCTACTGTAGAACCTTCATTGCAAAACAGTGTGTTAATCAATTATTTGGTTTATAGTTTTATCTAAAAAAGGATAACTTTAATGTTTCACTATTTGTATTTTTATAAAATTCACTGAGGAGGATGGTCCTCCCCTTCCTCCTCCTGAGGAGCATCCACTGCTTAAGTTTGACTCCAGATGAAACATCGCTACTCGGAGAGCGGGGAGATTATCAACTGAAGCGGGGACCTGACTCTAAGGCGCTCAACTCTCTCCCACGTGCCGTAGATTAACACCTCAAATTCTTCCCCCAGACCTGCTTTAGTAACTTTATTAAAACTACCCTTTTTGTGCGTTCTCTTACTGTGGTTTTATATTTAAAACCCTACTCCTCTGTGTTGGGTGAGTAAAGTGAAGGAGAAGATACTTTAAAAAAAAAAGTGATGATGGTGCTGATGAAAATTTAAAGAGACGGTTGGAGCTTGGGGAGAGAGAGAGAGAGTGAGAGAGAGAGAGAGAGAGAGAGAGAGAGAGAGAGAGCTGGGGATGAGAGGATGTAGAGATGGAGTGGAGATTATGTCTGGCTTCTCTGGGAGGAAATATGCTCTTTTGTTATGCTTAATGGGAATCGCCAGTGGTGAAGAAGGAAAGGTCACGGAGAAGCCAAGTGTCACAGGAACACACAGGACAACACACACACACGTACACTCTCTCTTTCTCACTCTGACTCTCTCTCTCGCTCTCTCTTTCTCTTTCATTCTCCTGTGTGGGCTATGGCACTGAAAAGACATTCATTTCGCTCACCCCTTTCATTGTACTCCATGATAAGACATCTCAAGGCAGGATGGTGGCTGGGTATATGTCGCTCATACACATTGATTGGCTTCACTGCAGTATGTTGATTTTGTCCACCCCATCGTCTGAAATTGTGACTGTGAAAAATGCCAATGTGTCGTATTTTTGTCCAGCTTTTAACATCAACTGATTTAGGGTAGGGAGCAATATCTCAGTGCTGGTTCTGTCAGTGTAATCCTGAGCTTCCTGGCAGTGGCTGGCTGTTGTGAAAGCATTGTCGACCTGACGGCTTCCCCCACATGAAAAAATACTATAGTATACCATGGTATAAATACTATACTATTCACTGTAGTGTTTTTGCAGACTTTACTGTAGTATTACTGTAGTTTACTATAATATAATATACAGTTAACTATTTACAGTTAACTATAATATTAATTTACAGTTAACTATAGTATAAATACTATAGTATATACTATAGTAATTAATGTAATATTTTTGGGGACCAAACTATACTGTAGAATTTACTGTAGTGTTTTTGCAGACTGTAGTATAAAGCCAGAGAGGGTGTGGTATATGGCCAATATACCATAGCTAAGGGCTGTTCTTACCCACGACACAATGGATACAGCCCTTAGCCGTATTATATTCGCCATAAACTGGTTACCATCGTAATTAGAGCAGTCAAAATAAATAGCATTCAGGGCTCGAACCACCTAGTTTATAATGTAATATTTATTGTAGTGTTTTTGCAGACATTACTGTAGTATTTACTATCGGGTTTTTGCAGACATTACTGTAGTATTTACTATAGGGTTTTTGCAGACATTACTGTAGTATTTACTATAGTGTTTTTGCAGACATTACTGTAGTATTTACTATAGGGTTTTTGCAGACATTACTGTAGTATTTACTATAGGGTTTTTGCAGACATTACTGTAGTATTTACTATAGGGTTTTTGCAGACATTACTGTAGTATTTACTATAGGGTTTTTGCAGACATTACTGTAGTATTTACTATAGTGTTTTTGCAGACATTACTGTAGTATTTACTATAGGGTTTTTGCAGACATTACTGTAGTATTTACTATAGGGTTTTTGCAGACATTACTGTAGTATTTACTATAGGGTTTTTGCAGACATTACTGTAGTATTTACTATAGTGTTTTTGCAGACATTACTGTAGTATTTACTATAGGGTTTTTGCAGACATTACTGTAGTATTTACTATAGGGTTTTTGCAGACATTACTGTAGTATTTACTATAGGGTTTTTGCAGACATTACTGTAGTATTTACTATAGGGTTTTTGCAGACATTACTGTAGTATTTACTATAGGGTTTTTGCAGACATTACTGTAGTATTTACTATAGGGTTTTTGCAGACATTACTGTAGTATTTACTATAGGGTTTTTGCAGACATTACTGTAGTATTTACTATTAGTGTATTTTTTGCAGACATTACTGTAGTATTTACTATAGGGTTTTTGCAGACATTACTGTAGTATTTACTATAGGGTTTTTGCAGACATTACTGTAGTATTTACTATAGGGGTTTTGCAGACATTACTGTAGTATTTACTATAGGGTTTTTGCAGACATTACTGTAGTATTTACTATAGGGTTTTTGCAGACATTACTGTAGTATTTACTATAGGGTTTTTGCAGACATTACTGTAGTATTTACTATAGGGTTTTTGCAGACATTACTGTAGTATTTACTATAGGGTTTTTGCAGACTGTAGTATTTACTGTAGGGTATTTACATTATAGTATTTACTATAGGGTTTTTGCAGACATTACTGTAGTATTTACTATAGGGTTTTTGCAGACATTACTGTAGTATTTACTATAGGGTTTTTGCAGACATTACTGTAGTATTTACTATAGGGTTTTTGCAGACATTACTGTAGTATTTACTATAGGGTTTTTGCAGACATTACTGTAGTATTTACTATAGGGTTTTTGCAGACATTACTGTAGTATTTACTATAGGGTTTTGTAGTATTTACTATAGGGTTTTTGCAGACATTACTGTAGTATTTACTATAGGGTTTTTGCAGACATTACTGTAGTATTTACTATAGGGTTTTTGCAGACATTACTGTAGTATTTACTATAGGGTTTTTGCAGACATTACTGTAGTATTTACTACTGTAGTATTTACTGTAGGGTTTTTGCAGACATTACTGTAGTATTTACTGTAGGGTTTTTGCAGACATTACTGTAGTATTTACTATAGGGTTTTTGCAGACATTACTGTAGTATTTACTATAGGGTTTTTGCAGACATTACTGTAGTATTTACTATAGGGTTTTTGCAGACATTACTGTAGTATTTACTATAGGGTTTTTGCAGACATTACTGTAGTATTTACTATAGGGTTTTTGCAGACATTACTGTAGTATTTACTATAGGGTTTTGCAGACATTACTGTAGTATTTACTATAGGGTTTTTGCAGACATTACTGTAGTATTTACTATAGGGTTTTTGCAGACATTACTGTAGTATTTACTATAGGGTATTTACTATTTTTGCAGACATTACTGTAGTATTTACTATAGGGTTTTTGCAGACATTACTGTAGTATTTACTATAGGGTTTTTGCAGACATTACTGTAGTATTTACTATAGGGTTTTTGCAGACATTACTGTAGTATTTACTATAGGGTTTTTGCAGACATTTTGTATTTACAGACATTACTGTAGTATTTACTATAGGGTTTTTGCAGACATTACTGTAGTATTTACTATAGGGTTTTTGCAGACATTACTGTAGTATTTACTATAGGGTTTTGCAGACATTACTGTAGTATTTACTATAGGGTTTTTGCAGACATTACTGTAGTATTTACTATAGGGTTTTTGCAGACATTACTGTAGTATTTACTATAGTATTTACTATAGGGTTTTTGCAGACATTACTGTAGTATTTACTATAGGGTTTTTGCAGACATTACTGTAGTATTTACTATAGGGTTTTTGCAGACATTACTGTAGTATTTACTATAGGGTTTTTGCAGACATTACTGTAGTATTTACTATAGGGTTTTTGCAGACATTACTGTAGTATTTACTATAGGGTTTTTGCAGACATTACTGTAGTATTTACTATAGGGTTTTTGCAGACATTACTGTAGTATTTACTATAGGGTTTTTGCAGACATTACTGTAGTATTTACTATAGGGGGTTTTGTATTTACAGACATTACTGTAGTATTTACTATAGGGTTTTTGCAGACATTACTGTAGTATTTACTATAGGGTTTTTGCAGACATTACTGTAGTATTTACTATAGGTTTTTGCAGACATTACTGTAGTATTTACTATAGGGTTTTTGCAGACATTACTGTAGTATTTACTATAGGGATTTTTTTTGCAGACATTACATTACCGTAGTATTTACTATAGGGTTTTTGCAGACATTACTGTAGTATTTACTATAGGGTTTTTGCAGACATTACTGTAGTATTTACTATAGGGTTTTTGCAGACATTACTGTAGTATTTACTATAGGGTTTTTGCAGACATTACTGTAGTATTTACTAGGGTTTTTAGGGTTTTTGCAGACATTACTGTAGTATTTACTATAGGGTTTTTGCAGACATTACTGTAGTATTTACTATAGGGTTTTTGCAGACATTACTGTAGTATTTACTATAGGGTTTTTGCAGACATTACTGTAGTATTTACTATAGGGTTTTTGCAGACATTACTGTAGTATTTACTATAGGGTTTTGCAGACATTACTATTTACTATAGGGTTTTTATTTACTATAGGGTTTTTGCAGACATTACTGTAGTATTTACTATAGGGTTTTTGCAGACATTACTGTAGTATTTACTATAGGGTTTTTGCAGACATTACTGTAGTATTTACTATAGGGTTTTTGCAGACATTACTGTAGTATTTACTATAGGGTTTTTGCAGACATTACTGTAGTATTTACTATAGGGTTTTTGCAGACATTACTGTAGTATTTACTATAGGGTTTTTGCAGACATTACTGTAGTATTTACTATAGGGTTTTTGCAGACATTACTGTAGTATTTACTATAGGGTTTTTGCAGACATTACTGTAGTATTTACTATAGGGTTTTTGCAGACATTACTGTAGTATTTACTATAGGGTTTTTGCAGACATTACTGTAGTATTTACTATAGGGTTTTTGCAGACATTACTGTAGTATTTACTATAGGGTTTTTGCAGACATTACTGTAGTATTTACTATAGGGTTTTTGCAGACATTACTGTAGTATTTACTATAGGGTTTTTGCAGACATTACTGTAGTATTTACTATAGGGTTTTTGCAGACATTACTGTAGTATTTACTATAGGGTTTTTGCAGACATTACTGTAGTATTTACTATAGGGTTTTGCAGACATTACTGTAGTATTTACTATAGGGTTTTGCAGACATTACTGTAGTATTTACTATAGGGTTTTTGCAGACATTACTGTAGTATTTACTATAGGGTTTTTGACATTACAGACATTACTGTAGTATTTATTTATAGGGTTTTGCAGACATTACTGTAGTATTTACTATAGGGTTTTTGCAGACATTACTGTAGTATTTACTATAGGGTTTTTGCAGACATTACTGTAGTATTTACTATAGGGTTTTTGACATTACTGTAGTATTTACATTACTGTAGTATTTACTATAGGGTTTTTGCAGACATTACTGTAGTATTTACTATAGGGTTTTTGCAGACATTACTGTAGTATTTACTATAGGGTTTTTGCAGACATTACTGTAGTATTTACTATAGGGTTTTTGCAGACATTACTGTAGTATTTACTATAGGGTTTTTGCAGACATTACTGTAGTATTTACTATAGGGTTTTTGCAGACATTACTGTAGTATTTACTATAGGGTTTTTGCAGACATTACTGTAGTATTTACTATAGGGTTTTTGCAGACATTACTGTAGTATTTACTATAGGGTTTTTGCAGACATTACTGTAGTATTTACTATAGGGTTTTTGCAGACATTACTGTAGTATTTACTATAGGGTTTTTGCAGACATTACTGTAGTATTTACTATAGGGTTTTTGCAGACATTACTGTAGTATTTACTATAGGGTTTTTGCAGACATTACTGTAGTATTTACTATAGGGTTTTTGCAGACATTACTGTAGTATTTACTATAGGGTTTTTGCAGACATTACTGTAGTATTTACTATAGGGTTTTTGCAGACATTACTGTAGTATTTACTATAGGGTTTTTGCAGACATTACTGTAGTATTTACTATAGGGTTTTTGCAGACATTACTGTAGTATTTACTATAGGGTTTTTGCAGACATTACTGACATTAGTATTTACTATAGGGTTTTTGCAGACATTACTGTAGTATTTACTATAGGGTTTTTGCAGACATTACTGTAGTATTTACTATAGGGTTTTGCAGACATTACTGTAGTATTTACTATAGGGTTTTTGCAGACATTACTGTAGTATTTACTATAGGGTAGGGGTTTTGCAGACATTACTGTAGTATTTACTATAGGGTTTTTGCAGACATTACTGTAGTATTTACTATAGGGTTTTTTTGCAGACATTACTGTAGTATTTACTATAGGGTTTTTGCAGACATTACTGTAGTATTTACTATAGGGTTTTTGCAGACATTACTGTAGTATTTACTATAGGGTTTTTGCAGACATTACTGTAGTATTTACTATAGGGTTTTTGCAGACATTACTGTAGTATTTACTATAGGGTTTTTGCAGACATTACTGTAGTATTTACTATAGGGTTTTGCAGACATTACTGTAGTATTTACTATAGGTTTTTGCAGACATTACTGTAGTATTTACTATAGGGTTTTGCAGACATTACTGTAGTATTTACTATAGGGTATTTTTGCAGACATTACTGTAGTATTTACTATAGGGTTTTTGCAGACATTACTGTAGTATTTACTATAGGGTTTTTGCAGACATTACTGTAGTATTTACTATAGGGGGACATTTTGTATTTACAGACATTACTGTAGTATTTACTATAGGGTTTTTGCAGACATTACTGTAGTATTTACTATAGGGTTTTTTTGCAGACATTACTGTAGTATTTACTATAGGGTTTTTGCAGACATTACTGTAGTATTTACTATAGGGTATTTTTGCAGACATTACTGTAGTATTTACTATAGGGTTTTTGCAGACATTACTGTAGTATTTACTATAGGGTTTTTGCAGACATTACTGTAGTATTTACTATAGGGTTTTTGCAGACATTACTGTAGTATTTACTATAGGGTTTTTGCAGACATTACTGTAGTATTTACTATAGGGTTTTTGCAGACATTACTGTAGTATTTACTATAGGGTTTTTGCAGACATTACTGTAGTATTTACTATAGGGTTTTGCAGACATTACTGTAGTATTTACTATAGGGTTTTTGCAGACATTACTGTAGTATTTACTATAGGGTTTTTGCAGACATTACTGTAGTATTTACTATAGGGTTTTTGACATTACAGACTATAGGGTTTTGCAGACATTACTGTAGTATTTACTATAGGGTTTTTGCAGACATTACTGTAGTATTTACTATAGGGTTTTTGCAGACATTACTGTAGTATTTACTATAGGGTTTTTGCAGACATTACTGTAGTATTTACTATAGGGTTTTTGCAGACATTACTGTAGTATTTACTATAGGGTTTTTGCAGACATTACTGTAGTATTTACTATAGGGTTTTTGCAGACATTACTGTAGTATTTACTATAGGGTTTTTGCAGACATTACTGTAGTATTTACTATAGGGTTTTTGCAGACATTACTGTAGTATTTACTATAGGGTTTTTGCAGACATTACTGTAGTATTTACTATAGGGTTTTTGCAGACATTACTGTAGTATTTACTATAGGGTTTTTGCAGACATTACTGTAGTATTTACTACTAGGGTTTTGCAGACATTACTGTAGTATTTACTATAGGGTTTTTGCAGACATTACTGTAGTATTTACTATAGGGTTTTTGCAGACATTACTGTAGTATTTACTATAGGGTTTTTGCAGACATTACTGTAGTATTTACTATAGGGTTTTTGCAGACATTACTGTAGTATTTACTATAGGGTTTTTGCAGACATTACTGTAGTATTTACTATAGGGTTTTTGCAGACATTACTGTAGTATTTACTATAGGGTTTTTGCAGACATTACTGTAGTATTTACTATAGGGTTTTTGCAGACATTACTGTAGTATTTACTAGGGGTTTTAGGGTATTTACTTTTTGCAGACATTACTGTAGTATTTACTATAGGGTTTTTGCAGACATTACTGTAGTATTTACTATAGGGTTTTTGCAGACATTACTGTAGTATTTACTATAGGGTTTTTGCAGACATTACTGTAGTATTTACTATAGGGTTTTGCAGACATTACTGTAGTATTTACTATAGGTTTTTGCAGACATTACTGTAGTATTTACTATAGGGTTTTTGCAGACATTACTGTAGTATTTACTATAGGGTTTTTGCAGACATTACTGTAGTATTTACTATAGGGTTTTGCAGACAGGGTTTTTACTGTAGTATTTACTATAGGGTTTTTGCAGACATTACTGTAGTATTTACTATAGGGTTTTTGCAGACATTACTGTAGTATTTACTATAGGGTTTTTGCAGACATTACTGTAGTATTTACTATAGGGTTTTTGCAGACATTACTGTAGTATTTACTATAGGGTTTTTGCAGACATTACTGTAGTATTTACTATAGGGTTTTTGCAGACATTACTGTAGTATTTACTATAGGGTTTTTGCAGACATTACTGTAGTATTTACTATAGGTTTTTGCAGACATTACTGTAGTATTTACTATAGGGTTTTTGCAGACATTACTGTAGTATTTACTATAGGGTTTTTGCAGACATTACTGTAGTATTTACTATAGGGTTTTTGCAGACATTACTGTAGTATTTACTATAGGGTTTTTGCAGACATTACTGTAGTATTTACTATAGGGTTTTGCAGACATTACTGTAGTATTTACTATAGGGTTTTTGCAGACATTACTGTAGTATTTACTATAGGGTTTTGCAGACATTACTGTAGTATTTACTATAGGGTTTTTGCAGACATTACTGTAGTATTTACTATAGGGTTTTTGCAGACATTACTGTAGTATTTACTATAGGGTTTTTGCAGACATTACTGTAGTATTTTTAGGGTTTTTGCAGACATTACTGTAGTATTTACTATAGGGTTTTGCAGACATTACTGTAGTATTTACTATAGGGTTTTGCAGACATTACTGTAGTATTTACTATAGGGTTTTGCAGACATTACTGTAGTATTTACTATAGGGTTTTTGCAGACATTACTGTAGTATTTACTATAGGGTTTTTGCAGACATTACTGTAGTAGGGTTTTTACATTACTGTAGGGTTTTTGCAGACATTACTGTAGTATTTACTATAGGGTTTTTGCAGACATTACTGTAGTATTTTACTATAGGGTTTTTGCAGACATTACTGTAGTATTTACTATAGGGTTTTTGCAGACATTACTGTAGTATTTACTATAGGGTTTTTGCAGACATTACTGTAGTATTTACTATAGGGTTTTGCAGACATTACTGTAGTATTTACTATAGGGTTTTTGCAGACATTACTGTAGTATTTACTATAGGGTTTTTGCAGACATTACTGTAGTATTTACTATAGGGTTTTTGACATTACTGTAGTATTTACTATAGGGTTTTTGCAGACATTACTGTAGTATTTACTATAGGGTTTTTGCAGACATTACTGTAGTATTTACTATAGGGTTTTTGCAGACATTACTGTAGTATTTACTATAGGGTTTTTGCAGACATTACTGTAGTATTTACTATAGGGTTTTTGCAGACATTACTGTAGTATTTACTATAGGGTTTTTGCAGACATTACTGTAGTATTTACTATAGGGTTTTGCAGACATTACTGTAGTATTTACTATAGGGTTTTTGCAGACATTACTGTAGTATTTACTATAGGGTTTTTGCAGACATTACTGTAGTATTTACTATAGGGTTTTTGCAGACATTACTGTAGTATTTACTATAGGGTTTTGCAGACATTACTGTAGTATTTACTATAGGGGTTTTGCAGACATTACTGTAGTATTTACTATAGGGTTTTTGCAGACATTACTGTAGTATTTACTATAGGGTTTTTGCAGACATTACTGTAGTATTTACTATAGGGGTTTTTGCAGACATTACTGTAGTATTTACTATAGGGTTTTTGCAGACATTACTGTAGTATTTACTATAGGGTTTTTGCAGACATTACTGTAGTATTTACTATAGGGTTTTTGCAGACATTACTGTAGTATTTACTATAGGGGTTTTGCAGACATTACTGTAGTATTTACTATAGGGGTTTTGCAGACATTACTGTAGTATTTACTATAGGGTTTTTGCAGACATTACTGTAGTATTTACTATAGGGGTTTTGCAGACATTACTGTAGTATTTACTATAGGGTTTTTGCAGACATTACTGTAGTATTTACTATAGGGTTTTGCAGACATTACTGTAGTATTTACTATAGGGGTTTTGACATTACTGTAGTATTTACTATAGGGTTTTGCAGTACTTTATTTACTATAGGGTTTTGCAGACATTACTGTAGTATTTACTATAGGGGTTTTGCAGACATTACTGTAGTATTTACTATAGGGTTTTTGCAGACATTACTGTAGTATTTACTATAGGGTTTTGCAGACATTACTGTAGTATTTACTATAGGGTTTTGCAGACATTACTGTAGTATTTACTATAGGGTTTTTGCAGACATTACTGTAGTATTTACTATAGGGGTTTTTGCAGACATTACTGTAGTATTTACTATAGGGTTTTGCAGACATTACTGTAGTATTTACTATAGGGTTTTGCAGACATTACTGTAGTATTTACTATAGGGTTTTTGCAGACATTACTGTAGTATTTACTATAGGGTTTTGCAGACATTACTGTAGTATTTACTATAGGGTTTTTGCAGACATTACTGTAGTATTTACTATAGGGTTTTGCAGACATTACTGTAGTATTTACTATAGGGTTTTGCAGACATTACTGTAGTATTTACTATAGGGTTTTGACATTAGTAGTATTTACAGGGTTTTACTGTAGTATTTACTATAGGGTTTTTGCAGACATTACTGTAGTATTTACTATAGGGTTTTTGCAGACATTACTGTAGTATTTACTATAGGGTTTTTGCAGACATTACTGTAGTATTTACTATTTTTGCAGACATTACTGTAGTATTTACTATAGGGTTTTGCAGACATTACTGTAGTATTTACTATAGGGTTTTGCAGACATTACTGTAGTATTTACTATAGGGTTTTTGCAGACATTACTGTAGTATTTACTATAGGGTTTTTGCAGACATTACTGTAGTATTTACTATAGGGTTTTGCAGACATTACTGTAGTATTTACTATAGGGTTTTTGCAGACATTACTGTAGTATTTACTATAGGGTTTTTGCAGACATTACTGTAGTATTTACTATAGGGGTTTTGCAGACATTACTGTAGTATTTACTATAGGGTTTTTGCAGACATTACTGTAGTATTTACTATAGGGGTTTTGCAGACATTACTGTAGTATTTACTATAGGGGTTTTGCAGACATTACTGTAGTATTTACTATAGGGTTTTGCAGACATTACTGTAGACATTACTGTAGTATTTACTATAGGGTTTTTGACATTAGACATTACTGTAGTATTTACTATAGGGTTTTGCAGACATTACTGTAGTATTTACTATAGGGGTTTTGCAGACATTACTGTAGTATTTACTATAGGGTTTTGCAGACATTACTGTAGTATTTACTATAGGTTTTTGCAGACATTACTGTAGTATTTACTATAGGGTTTTTGCAGACATTACTGTAGTATTTACTATAGGGTTTTTGCAGACATTACTGTAGTATTTACTATAGGGGTTTTGCAGACATTACTGTAGTATTTACTATAGGGTTTTGCAGACATTACTGTAGTATTTACTATAGGGTTTTTGCAGACATTACTGTAGTATTTACTATAGGGTTTTTGCAGACATTACTATAGGGTTTTTGCAGACATTACTGTAGTATTTACTATAGGGTTTTGCAGACATTACTGTAGTATTTACTATAGGGGTTTTGCAGACATTACTGTAGTATTTACTATAGGGTTTTTGCAGACATTACTGTAGTATTTACTATAGGGGTTTTGCAGACATTACTGTAGTATTTACTATAGGGGTTTTGCAGACATTACTGTAGTATTTACTATAGGGGTTTTGCAGACATTACTGTAGTATTTACTATAGGGTTTTTGCAGACATTACTGTAGTATTTACTATAGGGTTTTTGCAGACATTACTGTAGTAGGGTTTTTGCAGACATTACTGTAGGGGTTTTTGCAGACATTACTGTAGTATTTACTATAGGGTTTTGCAGACATTACTGTAGTATTTACTATAGGGTTTTTGCAGACATTACTGTAGTATTTACTATAGGGTTTTGCAGACATTACTGTAGTATTTACTATAGGGTTTTGCAGACATTACTGTAGTATTTACTATAGGGTTTTTGCAGACATTACTGTAGTATTTACTATAGGGTTTTTGCAGACATTACTGTAGTATTTACTATAGGGTTTTGCAGACATTACTGTAGTATTTACTATAGGGTTTTTTTTGCAGACATTACTGTAGTATTTACTATAGGGTTTTGCAGACATTACTGTAGTATTTACTATAGGGTTTTTGCAGACATTACTGTAGTATTTACTATAGGGTTTTTGCAGACATTACTGTAGTATTTACTATAGGGTTTTTGCAGACATTACTGTAGTATTTACTATAGGGTTTTTGCAGACATTACTGTAGTATTTACTATAGGGGTTTTGCAGACATTACTGTAGTATTTACTATAGGGGTTTTGCAGACATTACTGTAGTATTTACTATAGGGTTTTTGCAGACATTACTGTAGTATTTACTATAGTGTTTTTGCAGACATTACTGTAGTATTTACTATAGTGTTTTTGCAGACATTACTGTAGTATTTACTATAGGGGTTTTGCAGACATTACTGTAGTATTTACTATAGGGTTTTTGCAGACATTACTGTAGTATTTACTATAGTGTTTTTGCAGACATTACTGTAGTATTTACTATAGTGGTTTTGCAGACATTACTGTAGTATTTACTATAGGGTTTTTGCAGACATTACTGTAGTATTTACTATAGGGTTTTTGCAGACATTACTGTAGTATTTACTATAGGGGTTTTGCAGACATTACTGTAGTATTTACTATAGGGTTTTGCAGACATTACTGTAGTATTTACTATAGGGTTTTGCAGACATTACTGTAGTATTTACTATAGGGTTTTTGCAGACATTACTGTAGTATTTACTATAGGGTTTTTGCAGACATTACTGTAGTATTTACTATAGGGTTTTTGCAGACATTACTGTAGTATTTACTATAGGGTTTTTGCAGACATTACTGTAGTATTTACTATAGGGTTTTTGCAGACATTACTGTAGTATTTACTATAGGGTTTTTGCAGACATTACTGTAGTATTTACTATAGGGTTTTTGCAGACATTACTGTAGTATTTACTATAGGGTTTTGCAGACATTACTGTAGTATTTACTATAGGGGTTTTGCAGACATTACTGTAGTATTTACTATAGGGGTTTTGCAGACATTACTGTAGTATTTACTATAGGGGTTTTGCAGACATTACTGTAGTATTTACTATAGGGTTTTTGCAGACATTACTGTAGTATTTACTATAGGGTTTTGCAGACATTACTGTAGTATTTACTTTTTGCAGACATTACTGTAGTATTTACTATAGGGTTTTTGCAGACATTACTGTAGTATTTACTATAGGGTTTTTGCAGACATTACTGTAGTATTTACTATAGGGTTTTGCAGACATTACTGTAGTATTTACTATAGGGTTTTGCAGACATTACTGTAGTATTTACTATAGGGTTTTTGCAGACATTACTGTAGTATTTACTATAGGGTTTTGCAGACATTACTGTAGTATTTACTATAGGGTTTTTGCAGACATTACTGTAGTATTTACTATAGGGGTTTTGCAGACATTACTGTAGTATTTACTATAGGGTTTTTGCAGACATTACTGTAGTATTTACTATAGGGTTTTTGCAGACATTACTGTAGTATTTACTATAGGGGTTTTGCAGACATTACTGTAGTATTTACTATAGGGTTTTTGCAGACATTACTGTAGTATTTACTATAGGGGTTTTGCAGACATTACTGTAGTATTTACTATAGGGTTTTTGCAGACATTACTGTAGTATTTACTATAGGGGTTTTGCAGACATTACTGTAGTATTTACTATAGGGTTTTTGCAGACATTACTGTAGTATTTACTATAGGGGTTTTGTTTTATTATCTTTGACAAAGAAGTGGTGCCTTTCTCCTACAGGAAATACTAAAAGAGCACATTTTCCATAACCTGTAGTTAGTTAGTTAGTTATTTAGTTAGTTTTAGAGTTAGTTAGTTAGTTAGTTAGTTAGTTAGTTAGTTAGTTAGTTAGTTAGTTAGTTAGTTAGTTAGGTCAGTCGGTCGGTTGGTCAGTTGGTCGGAACAGAGAGTTCAGTGTGCCTGCTCTCACAATGTGGTCAATACTCGGTATGTAGGTTTCTCACTTATGGTTGGCACAAATTACGATATGGGGGAGGGAAATGGGCAGCGTATATGCAAATAAAATTCTGTGGTATTTACTATAGTAAAAAAATTGATTTTGTGGGACGTAGGTGTTTTTGCAGACATTACTATGGTATTTATCACTGAGTTTTTTTTACGGATAATTTTGTTGTGTTTACTTGTAGTCTTCTACAGTATACTACAATATTATATAGTTAGTACTACACATGATCGAGGGATACTACAGTGTGTAGTATAGCATTAAACAGTATACTACAGTTTACTATGGAATTCTATGGTAAATACTGTTGTGTTCTGTAGTATTTTTTCATATGGGCCTATATTTTATATGAGCCATGAGTCATACTTCCAATATTAAAAAGGGTATCAACCCCGAACGCTCCCGAAATATCAGCCAATATAGAGTTGGTTGATGTAGAAAGACCTAAGGTCCCCACGCCATCACGTTTACAGTAGAAATTGAAGCCCCTGATTTTTTTACGAGTTCCATTAGTGCCGGAAGAATGTCCCACGACAGCTACTGTAACACATGGCACAGACATCACTAAGTATCGTATCCAATTACATATTAAATGTGTTTATACAGGGTTGGTGTCTAATCCCTACAGTTTAGTCACTGTTCTACCACCCGGTACTCTACCCTGCACCTTAGAGACTGCTGCCCTATGTACAGAGAGTCATTGAACACTGGACACTTTAATAATGTTTACATGCTGTTTTACCCACCTTATATGTAGATACTGTATTCTAGTCGTGACACATCCTATGTACTGTATTCATATACTGTCCATACTGTCTTTACACTCCATTATATATAAATATATTTATATTACTCTGACATTTCTTCTTTTTTCATTTATTTCTTATTTTCTGGATTGTGTGTGTATTGTTTAAAAAAAAATGTATTACTAGTTATTACTGCACTGTTTGTTGGAGTTAAAATCTGTGTACACAACCAATAAACTTTGATTTGATTTGAGTTTGATCAGCAGAATTAAATGGCAATGGCTTTAGCCCACTTAAATGTCGGGGTTTATTTACCAAATGCAGGGTTCAAATCATTTCGTTTTACTTTGCGTTTAGCCTAATAAAGGTGCCCTGAAATAGTGCCTTGGATGATATCTCTTGATGCCTTTGAGGGTGCCCATGTTAGTATTCAAAACATATGGGGGTGCCCTGATTTGGGGCTCACAAACCAACCATCAATTGGAATGAAGAACTCTGTTGCTACTGCTGGAGCAGCCTTCTACTTCTAATGATCAAATCAATTCAGTCATTCAATCAATCAGTCAATGCATGATAGTGATAATGAGGAATCTCTCTGCTCCCATGATGTTTCACTCCACTGCAGTGGTGCCACAGTAATAGAGAAACAATCCAAAAAGAGTCTTGCATCATCACTCTTAACTCAAGGACAGACTTTTTCTCCTCCCAGTAATAAGGAGCTCTTCAACTCCTAACAGCCCTGGACCTCGGCTGGTTAACAATATTACCTGTCAACCCAGACTTTATATAGATCCTCCTTTAAGAACTGCTAATAGTGCTACTTTCAGGGGGACATCGTGTTCACTTCATATTATATATGATATTACAGTATGCATTATGGACCCTACACATATTAAATCATACACAGGTACAGCATGCATTATGGACCCTACACATATTAAATCACACACAGGTACAGCATGCATTATGGACCCTACACATATTAAATCACACACAGGTACAGCATGCATTATGGACCCTACACATATTAAATCACACACAGGTACAGCATGCATTATGGACCCTACACATATTAAATCACACACAGGTACAGCATGCATTATGGACCCTACACATATTAAATCACACACAGGTACAGCATGCATTATGGACCCTACACATATTAAATCACACAGGTACAGCATGCATTATGGACCCTACGCATATTAAATCACACACAGGTACAGCATGCATTATGGACCCTACACATATTAAATCACACACAGGTACAGCATGCATTATGGACCCTACACATATTAAATCATATTAAATCACACAGGTACAGCATGCATTATGGACCCTACACATATTAAATCACACACAGGTACAGCATGCATTATGGACCCTACACATATTAAATCACACACAGGTACAGCATGCATTATGGACCCTACACATATTAAATCACACACAGGTACAGCATGCATTATGGACCCTACACATATTAAATCACACACAGGTACAGCATGCATTATGGACCCTACACATATTAAATCACACACAGGTACAGCATGCATTATGGACCCTACACATATTAAATCACACACAGGTACAGCATGCATTATGGACCCTACACATATTAAATCACACACAGGTACAGCATGCATTATGGACCCTACACATATTAAATCATACACAGGTACAGCATGCATTATGGACCCAGGTACAGCATATTATGGAAATAAATCACACACAGGTACAGCATGCATTATGGACCCTACACATATTAAATCACACACAGGTACAGCATGCATTATGGACCCTACACATATTAAATCACACACAGGTACAGCATGCATTATGGACCCTACACATATTAAATCACACACAGGTACAGCATGCATTATGGACCCTACACATATTAAATCACACACAGGTACAGCATGCATTATGGACCCTACACATATTAAATCACACACAGGTACAGCATGCATTATGGACCCTACACATATTAAATCACACACAGGTACAGCATGCATTATGGACCCTACACATATTAAATCACACACAGGTACAGCATGCATTATGGACCCTACACATATTAAATCATTAAACAGGTACAGCATGCATTATGGACCCTACACATATTAAATCACACACAGGTACAGCATGCATTATGGACCCTACACATATTAAATCACACACAGGTACAGCATGCATTATGGACCCTACACATATTAAATCACACACAGGTACAGCATGCATTATGGACCCTAAACACATATTAAATCACACACAGGTACAGCATGCATTATGGACCCTACACATATTAAATCACACACAGGTACAGCATGCATTATGGACCCTACACATATTAAATCACACACAGGTACAGCATGCATTATGGACCCTACACATATTAAATCACACACAGGTACAGCATGCATTATGGACCCTACACATATTAAATCACACACAGGTACAGCATGCATTATGGACCCTACACATATTAAATCACACACAGGTACAGCATGCATTATGGACCCTACACATATTAAATCACACCTACACATGCATATTAAATCACACACAGGTACAGCATGCATTATGGACCCTACACATATTAAATCACACACAGGTACAGCATGCATTATGGACCCTACACATATTAAATCACACACAGGTACAGCATGCATTATGGACCCTACACATATTAAATCACACACAGGTACAGCATGCATTATGGACCCTACACATATTAAATCACACACAGGTACAGCATGCATTATGGACCCTACACATATTAAATCATACACAGGTACAGCATGCATTATGGACCCTACACATATTAAATCACAGGTACACACATTAGGACCCTACACATATTAAATCACACACAGGTACAGCATGCATTATGGACCCTACACATATTAAATCACACACAGGTGGACCCTACACATATTAAATCACACACAGGTACAGCATGCATTATGGACCCTACACATATTAAATCACACACAGGTACAGCATGCATTATGGACCCTACACATATTAAATCACACACAGGTACAGCATGCATTATGGACCCTACACATATTAAATCACACACAGGTACAGCATGCATTATGGACCCTACACATATTAAACCCTACACATATTAAATCACACACAGGTACAGCATGCATTATGGACCCTACACATATTAAATCACACACAGGTACAGCATGCATTATGGACCCTACACATATTAAATCACACACAGGTACAGCATGCATTATGGACCCTACACATATTAAATCACACACAGGTACAGCATGCATTATGAACCCTACACATATTAAATCACACACAGGTACAGCATGCATTATGGACCCTACACATATTAAATCACACACAGGTACAGCATGCATTATGGACCCTACACATATTAAATCACACACAGGTACAGCATGCATTATGGACCCTACACATATTAAATCACACACAGGTACAGCATGCATTATGGACCCTACAGCATATTAAATCACACACAGGTACAGCATGCATTATGGACCCTACATATTAAATCATATTAAATCACACACAGGTACAGCATGCATTATGAACCCTACACATATTAAATCACACACAGGTACAGCATGCATTATGGACCCTACACATATTAAATCACACACAGGTACAGCATGCATTATGGACCCTACACATATTAAATCACACACAGGTACAGCATGCATTATGGACCCTACACATATTAAATCACACACAGGTACAGCATGCATTATGGACCCTACACATATTAAATCACACACAGGTACAGCATGCATTATGGACCCTACACATATTAAATCACACACAGGTACAGCATGCATTATGGACCCTACACATATTAAATCACACACAGGTACACATGCATTATGGCATTAAATCACACACAGGACAGCATGCATTATGGACCCTACGCATATTAAATCACACACAGGTACAGCATGCATTAAGGACCCTACGCATATTAAATCACACACAGGTACAGCATGCATTATGGACCCTACACATATTAAATCACACACAGGTACAGCATGCATTATGGACCCTACACATATTAAATCACACACAGGTACAGCATGCATTATGGACCCTACACATATTAAATCATACACAGGTACAGCATGCATTAAGGACCCTACACATATTAAATCATACACAGGTACAGCATGCATTAAGGACCCTACACATATTAAATCACACACAGGTACAGCATGCATTATGGACCCTACACATATTAAATCATACACAGGTACAGCATGCATTAAGGACCCTACACATATTAAATCACACACAGGTACAGCATGCATTAAGGACCCTACGCATATTAAATCACACACAGGTACAGCATGCATTATGGACCCTACACATATTAAATCACACACAGGTACAGCATGCATTAAGGACCCTACACATATTAAATCACACACAGGTACAGCATGCATTAAGGACCCTACGCATATTAAATCACACACAGGTACAGCATGCATTATGGACCCTACACATATTAAATCACACACAGGTACAGCATGCATTATGGACCAGCATGCATTATGAACCCTACACATATTAAATCACACACAGGTACAGCATGCATTAAGGACCCTACGCATATTAAATCACACACAGGTACAGCATGCATTATGGACCCTACACATATTAAATCACACACAGGTACAGCATGCATTATGAACCCTACACATATTAAATCACACACAGGTACAGCATGCATTAAGGACCCTACGCATATTAAATCACACACAGGTACAGCATGCATTATGGACCCTACACATATTAAATCACACACAGGTACAGCATGCATTATGGACCCTACACATATTAAATCACAAACAGGTAGTCTATCAGACAGAGGGGAGGACCCTATGCATATTAAATCACAAACAGGTAGTCTATCAGACAGAGGGGAGGACCCTATGTATATTAAATCACAAACAGGTAGTCTATCAGACAGAGGGGAGGACCCTATGCATATTAAATCACAAACAGGTAGTCTATCAGACAGAGGGGAGGACCCTATGCATATTAAATCACAAACAGGTAGTCTATCAGACAGAGGGGAGGACCCTATGCATATTAAATCACAAACAGGTAGTCTATCAGACAGAGGGGAGGACCCTATGCATATTAAATCACAAACAGGTAGTCTAAATCACAAACAGTCTATCAGACAGAGGGGAGGACCCTATGCATATTAAATCACAAACAGGTAGTCTATCAGACAGAGGGCATATTAAATCACAAACAGGTAGTCTATCCTATGCATATTAAATCACAAACAGGTAGTCTATCAGACAGAGGGGAGGACCCTATGCATATTAAATCACAAACAGGTAGTCTATCAGACAGAGGGGAGGACCCTATGCATATTAAATCACAAACAGGTAGTCTATCAGACAGAGGGGAGGACCCTATGCATATTAAATCACAAACAGGTAGTCTATCAGACAGAGGGGAGGACCCTATGCATATTAAATCACAAACAGGTAGTCTATCAGACAGAGGGGAGGACCCTATGCATATTAAATCACAAACAGGTAGTCTATCAGACAGAGGGGAGGACCCAGCATATTAAATCACAAACAGGTAGTCTATCAGACAGAGGGGGACCCTATGCATATTAAATCACAAACAGGTAGTCTATCAGACAGAGGGGAGGACCCTATGCATATTAAATCACAAACAGGTAGTCTATCAGACAGAGGGGAGGACCCTATGCATATTAAATCACAAACAGGTAGTCTATCAGACAGAGGGGAGGACCCTATGCATATTAAATCACAAACAGGTAGTCTATCAGACAGAGGGGAGGACCCTATGCATATTAAATCACAAACAGGTAGTCTATCAGACAGAGGGGAGGACCCTATGCATATTAAATCACAAACAGGTAGTCTATCAGACAAAGGGGAGGACCCTATGCATATTAAATCACAAACAGGTAGTCTATCAGACAGAGGGGAGGACCCTATGCATATTAAATCACAAACAGGTAGTCTATCAGACAGAGGGGGGAGGACCCTATGCATATTAAATCACAAACAGGTAGTCTATCAGACAGAGGGGAGAGGACCCTATGCATATTAAATCACAAACAGGTAGTCTATCAGACAGAGGGGAGGACCCTATGCATATTAAATCACAAACAGGTAGTCTATCAGACAGAGGGGAGGACCCTATGCATATTAAATCACAAACAGGTAGTCTATCAGACAGAGGGGAGGAGGCATATTAAATCACAAACCTATGCATATTAAATCACAAACAGGTAGTCTATCAGACAGAGGGGGGAGGACCCTATGCATATTAAATCACAAACAGGTAGTCTATCAGACAGAGGGGAGGACCCTATGCATATTAAATCACAAACAGGTAGTCTATCAGACAGAGGGGAGGACCCTATGCATATTAAATCACAAACAGGTAGTCTATCAGACAGAGGGGAGGACCCTATGCATATTAAATCACAAACAGGTAGTCTATCAGACAGAGGGAGGACCCTATGCATATTAAATCACAAACAGGTAGTCTATCAGACAGAGGGGGGAGCATATTAAATCACCTATGCATATTAAATCACAAACAGGTAGTCTATCAGACAGAGGGGAGGACCCTATGCATATTAAATCACAAACAGGTAGTCTATCAGACAGAGGGGAGGACCCTATGCATATTAAATCACAAACAGGTAGTCTATCAGACAGAGGGGAGGACCCTATGCATATTAAATCACAAACAGGTAGTCTATCAGACAGAGGGGAGGACCCTATGCATATTAAATCACAAACAGGTAGTCTATCAGACAGAGGGGAGGACCCTATGCATATTAAATCACAAACAGGTAGTCTATCAGACAGAGGGAGGACCCTATGCATATTAAATCACAAACAGGTAGTCTATCAGACAGAGGGGAGGACCCTATGCATATTAAATCACAAACAGGTAGTCTATCAGACAGAGGGGAGGACCCTATGCATATTAAATCACAAACAGGTAGTCTATCAGACAGAGGGGAGGACCCTATGCATATTAAATCACAAACAGGTAGTCTATCAGACAGAGGGGAGGACCCTATGCATATTAAATCACAAACAGGCATATTAAATCACAAACAGGTAGTCTATCAGACAGAGGGGAGGACCCTATGCATATTAAATCACAAACAGGTAGTCTATCAGACAGAGGGGAGGACCCTATGCATATTAAATCACAAACAGGTAGTCTATCAGACAGTCTATCAGACAGAGGGAGGACCCTATGTATATTAAATCACAAACAGGTAGTCTATCAGACAGAGGGGAGGACCCTATGCATATTAAATCACAAACAGGTAGTCTATCAGACAGAGGGGAGGACCCTATGCATATTAAATCACAAACAGGCATAGTCTGCCATGCAGGGAAACACAGAAGGTTCTCATAAATCGCCGGTCATGTTGTACACTCTTAGAAAAAAGGTCTGTCCCCATAGGATCACCTTTTATAGTTCCAGGTAGAACCCTTTCTGGATCTAGGTAGAACCCTTTTGGGTTCCATGTCAAACCTTTTCCACAGAGAGTTCTACATGGAACCCAAAAATATTCTACCTGGAACCAAAAAGGGTTCTTCAAAGGGTTCTCCTCTGGGGACAGCCGAAGAACCCTTTTAGGGTCTAGATAGCACCTTTTTTTAGAAGAGTGTAGTAGTATTGTAAGAATGTGCTTAGATGGCGGCGAGAGCTGTGGGGTTAGACATTGTCATGACGTTGCCCTCTTTGGGTACAGCGATCACCATCCCCCGCTCTCTGCTTCTACAACCAGACTGCTGTGGTCAGAGTGAGCTCGTAAATTCCGAGGGAAGACCCTGCCTCATGGCCACACAGTATAGAGATAGAGTGAAGTTTCATAGAGAACAAAGGAATTTCTTCCACCTCACAGAACTTGAGGTCCGAACAACATTTACTTTCCGGAGAAGGTATAAAAGATGGTGAAGAATCCAGCTACGAACTGGTCTGTTTGTTACAACTTGGGGAAGCTCATGGGAGACGGTGTGGCCACATTACCATAATGCTGTTTATATAATAGCCTCCGATATGAGGTTTACATCTAATTGTTGTATAAGATGAATGAGTGAGTATGATACTGTTTGTAAAATTGTGTAATGTGATTTTGGACTGTTTAATGTAGGAAACTCCAATTCCCTTTTGAGTTGAACTAAATCAGAGGACCGCCCTTGAGCCCAGTTAGAGTCAGGCATCCTGGGACAGCCCCTATTCTGCAATTCCGAATAAAACCCAACTTGGAGAAATTCTAGGTAGACCATGTTTTCTCTCAATCACAAGACGACAAAGGTTGCAGACCATTGCTGAGTCTTTTAACCATACCACCTGGTTAAACTCTTAGACTATCGATGCCGACAGAATAAGAACAAGTCTTTAATTACTAGTCGGCATCTAGGAATTCGGTATCACTGAACGCGAAGAAAGACAACCGCTGAAACAGCCCTTCTATAACGGATGAATGAATGTCACTCTGAACAATTCATCCTAACCGGGACAGAGAGAGAGAGAGGACAGAAACTCTCCAACAGAAACTAACTTTTCAACAGCGATCAAGACGACACACTGAGCGTAGATATATATATATTGATTGAAATTGTTCCCGAATGAGTGAGCGTTCATGTGCAAAGGATTAGCATTTCAATTGTTATAATTATCACTCTGTAGTGACTTCTCAGCTGACTCCCCCTTTTTTTCCCACCAAGCCGCGATGCCAGTTTAACCAACTAGGGCACATTCCCTCATCATTTCTTTGTGTGCATTTCTGTGAATTACTTAGTTAGTAATAAATCAATGATTTAAGACTATTGATGTATGGGACGACTCGTAGTGAAGACTGGGTTCGTGCAGATAACCAACAATTTACGACGTTTGGAATGAGACTAACGTGAGGTAAAGTAAATCATTCATTAATCAGAAGACTATGGATCAGATATGAAAATATCTGAAAGGTTATATTGGGACATTATAACTTTGTAATCTGAATATTTTCCTTGGTCCTCCGACTTCCTAGTTAATTACAGTTACATGATTAATCAGTTTGATCGCGTAATACTAATTACAGAGAATATTTGATTTAAAAAAGTCTTAAGTCTTCAATTTAATGATAGTAACGGCACGACAACATGCTAGTGATGTAAACGGCCTGTCGTATACACTCTGACACCATTGGCTTTTTCTAACAGTGAGATTTGTTGATTTAGATTTCCTTTGGTAGCCTTCTATATATACTTGGTTTGGTACACTCACATGACATGATTTTTGTGGCAGGACTTGTTTATGTGTGTTGAGTCTGGTAGTGTCCACGTGACCCAGGACTTGAGGGAAGAGGAGGCCATTCCTAGGGCGGCAGGGTAGCCGAGTGGTTAGAGCGTTGGACTAGAAACCGGAAGGTTGCGAGTTCAAACCCCCGAGCTGACAAGGTACAAATCTGTCGTTCTGCACCTGAACAGGCAGTTAACCCACTCTTCCCAGGCCGTCGTTGAAAATAAGAATGTGTTCTTAACTGACTTGCCTGGTTAAATAAAGGTAAAATTAAAAATAAATAAAAATAACCGTACACATAGATGGCAGTCCATCTATCATCGTGGTGACCTTACTGTGTGACGTACCACAGCTGTGTGACGTACTACTATTGGCCCATGCTGGTTGCTGATTTATACTTTTTGCTGACTACTGTTATTTCTCATCCACATACTTCACTGCAAGACGGACCAGGCAAAGCTAATGTCTTTTTAATGTGCACAGTTAATGTAAACCTGTGCCACACTCACACTCACACAGCCTGTAGGTATGTGTGTAGAGACCTGTCACTTCCCAGCTGCATGGGTGCCCTGCACATTGTCCTCCCACCCCCCCCACATCTGTCCATATAATCGTATTCATTAGGATCTTAAAGGAAAAACTGATTTTAGATCAGCACTCATAGTCTGAAATGCTTTGTGGATATAGGCCCAGGGCATATCTCCCATCACCCAGTGCACACACAAACACACACACACATGCACACAAACACAGAGAGAGAGAGAGAAACGTACACACACACACATAAATGGACGCAGCCAAAGGGTGTCCACTCACTACACTCAGAGGCTAATTTAATTAGCTATCACTTTGATTGCTAATTAAAAACAAAGCAGTGAAGCTCAAAGGAGAGAGGCTGTTTGATCACTTCATTGGGGTTGCAATGAGGGTTTGTGCATCAGGGATTTTCTTGTTCTTGCTTTGGCCTTAAAACGCAAGTTCCCAAGGTCTGGCATCTCTATTCGGCAAGAATATGATATTGACGATGCTACAAGGAAGTGAGAAGCTGGATCGAAAGTTGAGGACGAACAGTTCTCTAATGTTGAGGATGACATCACAGTAGAAGACAGTAAGCAAAGTCTGTGGCCACTCTCCCTGGGTATTTTCTGGCTGTGGACTGGCCAGAAATCACTTCTATGTCTCCACACTCTACTTGCGCCAATTGAGACGAAAGTAAACTAATCAATAAAGGACTATAAATACAGCATTCACCAGACCAAAAGCTCTCCACTATTCTCTCGAGGCTTTGGAAAATCTCTTCTTTGTCTGTTCTGATTGGGATTGTTTTGACGCCATGTTTTAGCATCTACCTGAGGTACCTTGCCAAATTAATTAGAATGTGAGAAATGGAATTGGCCCAAAACGCTACTTCAAATCAACACTTAAATAGATGGACTGGCATTTTAGGTATCCGAATCCTGCTGTTGCGCTCCTTGTAATCTTCACATTCTCTTCCTGAGAGACGGAATCAGAGGGTGGTACAATTACAGAGCCGTGCCGATAGGAAGTGACCTCAGAGGTGACATTACACTGCCTGTACCGCATCAATTCTCTGTTGCTTCTAACTTCCTGACCTTGTAGTCTCCATTGACAGACGCACTGAATGCCAAATCCGCCCCTAGCTCCTAGTGGTGCGCGGGTCAGCTGTTTGTTCACCCACACCCTCCCGTAATTGCTATTAACCCATCCGCAACCGCCTGACTATATGTGATAAAGTGAAAATCTGAGGCCCGCACCTGGCCCTAACCCGCTAATGTAGAAAATGCAATATAGGCTATAGTCAGGGACGCAGGAACAATTTATTTTGCCTGATTTAAATGTTTCTGCTTATTTCCGACATTTTGGAAGGCTAATGTCTGACATTTTGGTAGGCTATTTGTTAGTCAACTTGTCTAGAATTAGATTGCCTACAGTATATGCAGCTTCTCTTCTGTCATTATATGTTGCCCTAGAAGACTAAATTATCCTTTGCTTACCAGAATGATTTCATAAATCGATTGATTCATTAATTCTAATTGACATTGGTAAAAGTTCTTTGTCATCTCTAATTATTTTGTGGAACAAAGAGACGTTTAAGGACCAATAACTTTTAAAAAACGGTAAATCATTTCTGTGCAAAATGTCCAAATGACATCAGTTTGACCGGTTGTAAAGGAAATGGAAAGCTGTGAAAACGACCCAACATGTTTTTATCAGCTTTTATGATGCTGATAAAGATCGCACCAGTGGTGGGAAAAGTACCCAATTGTCGTTGAGTAAAATAAAAAATACCTTTCAATTTGGGCTGAGATCACGCTAACGGGATCGATATGACAACAGCCAGTGAAAGTGCAGGGCACTTTCAGAAATCCCATAATTGAAATTCCTCAAACATACAAGTATTTCACACCATTTTAAAGATACACTTCTTGTTAATCCCACCACAGTGTTCGATTTCAAAAAGGCTTTACATCGAAAGCAAACTAAACAATTATGTTAGGTCAGAGCCAAGTCACAGAAAAACACAGCCATTTTTACAGCCAAAGAGAGGAGTCACAAAAATCGATATGCTATAATCTGAGTACGGCGCTCAGAGACCAAAACAACTCAAACAGATATCTGCCATGTTGTGTAGTCAACAGAATTCATAAATAGCATTATACATATTAACTTACCTTTGATGATCTTCATCAGAATGCACTCCCAGGAATCCCAGTTCCACAATAAATGTTTGTTTTGTTCGATAATGTCCATCATTTATGTCCAAATACCTCCTTTTTGTTTGCGGGTTTAGCCCAGTAATCCAAATTCATGATGCGCGATCACTAGGAGCAGACGAAAAGTCAAAAAGTTCCGTTACAGTCCATAGAAACATGTCAAACAATGTATAGAATCAATCTTTAGGATGTTTTTAACATAATTCCTTTGTCTTCAAAAATGCAATGGAACTCAAGCTAACTCTCACGTGAACGCGCGTGGACAGCTCGTGGCTCTCTGGCAGACCTCTGACTCATTCCCCTCTCATTCGCCCCCACTTCACAGTAGAAGCATCCAACAAGGTTCTAAAGACTGGTGACATCTAGTGGAAGCCTTAGGAAGTGTACTGTGACCAATATACCACTGTGTATTCGATAGGCCAAGAGTTGAAAACCTTCAAACCTCATTTTTTTCTCAGGTTTTTGCCTGCCATATGAGTTCTGTTATACTCACATACATCATTCAAACAGTTTTAGAAACTTCAGAGTGTTTATATCCAGATCAACTAATAATATGCATATATTAGCAACTGGGCCTGAGTGGCAGACAGTTTACTCTGGGCACCTTATTCATCCAATCTACTCAATATTGCCCCTAGCCCAAAGAAGACCATTTAAAAGAAAATGACTCAAGTTAAAGTTAGTCACCCATTATAATTGTACTTGAGTAGAAGTCTAAAAGTGTTTGGTTTTAAATATACTTAAGTATAAAAAGTAAACTATAAATCATTTCAAATTCATAAAAAAAAATACAGATAGCCAGGGGCACACTTCAACACTCCAATATAATTTACAAACAAAGCATTTGAGTGAGTCTACCAGATCAGAGGCAGTGTGGATGTTCTATTGATAAGTGCGTGAATTATACAATTGTCCTGTCCTGCTAAGCATTTAAAATGTAACGAGTACTTTTGGGTGTCTATGTCTCGCTGTATAATGATAGGAGACCAGCGCAGGAATACGTAATAGGGTTTTTTATTTTCTCCACCCAAACAAAAGAGCGAGGTGTAAACCTCTAAATAACACCCGAGACCCGTAAAACAAGTGCACAATAACACGTAGCATGGAAGCCGATACAACAGCACAGGTGCTCACAAGACCAACGGACATGGTAACAATAACCGACAAGGACAATGGGGAACAGAGGGCACATATATATTCACATACTAATCAGGGGGAATGGGAACCAGGTGTACGTAATGAGACAAGACAGTCCGAGGTTAGTGGGAATGAATCCAGCGGCTCGGAGACGACCCCAGGGACGCAGTGCGGGTCGGTCAGGGTGCGGACGGTGAAACTCCCTGGTCAGCGACGCGTCCAGGATATCCACCGCAGGAACCCAGCACCGCTTCCATGGGCCGTACCCCTTTCAGTCGATGAGGTTCTGGAGAAGCCAGCGCCCGACGCCTCGAATCCAGGACTTCACGGACTGAGTATGCCGGACCTCCCTCGATGTCCAGAGGAGGAGGCAGGGCGTCACTGGGTCCACCCTCAGCGAGGGGACCAGGCACCACTGGCCTGAGGAGAGACACATAAAAAGTCAGGTTAATGCGGTAATCAGCAGGGAGTTGCAAACGGTACATTACCTCATTAATCCTCCCCAGGACTTTAAACGGCCCCACCCGGTTCCGGGTGGAGAGCCAGACCCGCTTCACTGCGGTGGTGGTTGGCCTTTTCCTTGTGCCGACACATGGCCCGCTGGAGGCGAGTGTGTTCAGCATTCCAGGTCTCCTCAGCGCGCTGAATCCTCTCGTCCACCACAGTGGCCTCGGTCTGGCTCGGATGCCAAGGTGCCAGGGCCAGCTGATACCCCAACACGCACTGGAAAGGAGTGAGGTTAGTGGAGGAGTGGTGGAGGGAATTCTGCGTCAGCCCAAGGTAGAAAATCCACCCACTCCCCCGGCCGTCCTGACAGTATCACCACAGGAACCTGCCCACTTCCAGATTGACCCTCTCCACCTGCCCATTAGCTTTGTTAATAAAGGCCTGGAAGACTGAAGGAGCATTAGACAGGCCATAAGGCATTACGAGATACTCGTAGTGGCCCGTGGGCATGGAAAAGGCTGTTTTCCACGCCCACAGGGGGCACATATATACACATACTAATCAGGGGGAATGGAAAATAGGTGTGCGTAATGAGACAAGACAATCTGGGATTGGTTGTAATGAATCCAGTTCAGTGACGACTAGAAGGCCAGTGACGTAGACCTCTGGAGCTGGTGAACGGAATGAGCAGCAGTATGGGGGGATCCATGACAGTCAGGGAAAATGTAAGGAGTAGAAAGCACCTTATTTTCTTTAGGAATATGCTGAAAGAAAGAAATCACAGCCTATTTCTCCACTGCTGTTCCCGAGTTAAACTGTAGCCTGTATATGGTGTATCATTTTACTGCAAGAATCACTTCATTCTGCATGAGTTCATATTAAGGCTATGTGAGTGATTATAGACCTACTGTCAGTGTCCAGATTTTTGTTCCCATTTAACCCATCTGAACAGCAGGCTACAGTTCCCTTGACGTTCCATAGGGCTATTTGAAGTCCCGTTCTTGTGACTGTCGAATTTGTGTAGCACCTCACAATCATCACACATAACACTTCTATCACCCTCTTTTACTTCTTCACCAAATATTTCACTAACATTTACTTTTCTGGCCCTCCCTTATCTCGATTTTCAACTCTCTATTTCACAGCTTTTCTCTTCTTGAATTAAACTTCCGGAATTGTCCCTTTTGCCTCCGTGGATCAACATAAATTTGTATTGCCTGTGCCCAAAAGCATTTGGCGATTGGCATGTAGGCTATTAGGAACGCGTACAGCCCTAAATCTGCCAGATAGCCTACAATAAGGAAAGAACAACCTCAATGTAGCCTATAGATATAAATTACACAAGAATGATACATTTATGGATTTCATCCACACAATATTTAATGACCCTAAATATAACCCCGGGGACAGCGGGTTATGAGTCAGCCTGCGCATCACTACTAGCCCCAACTCCCAGGCTAACTCTTAACCCGCAGTCCCCGGGACAGCATTAAATGAGTGCCACAATGAAACCATATTCATCGGCTACACTACAATTCCAAGGGTCCTCAGAAGTTACAGTACATAAATGAAGGGTTCCACCTTGCTCTGCCTGCTGGTCCTGCTGGCCCTTTCCATGGCCAGACGGCCAGCCACTGAGAGCAGAGAAAGGAGCCAGAGCCATGGAAGTAGTGAACGCCATGCGGGAGCTAGGAAGATGACGGCAGAGCTGTTTGACCAGGGGAACATTGTCCTGGGTGAGAAGGCCCTTCCTTCTATGTTTAATGTTTCAATATGTTTGGCTTTTAGATCGAGGGGATGTGGTGTTATTAGCCCCTAAGCTTTGTGATGTTACACAGACACAGACACAGACACACACACATACTGTACACGTTCACACATGCAAAAAACATACACACACATGTACAAAGCATGCATACACAACGGCCCCCTGCTTTACAACCCCTAGCCAGCGCTCACACCATGAGGTAAGAGAAAAAAAACATATTGAGCCCTGACAGCGTGAAGTAGCTGGGTTTGCCAAGATGTCCGACTCTGGGCCTGTTTTGTTTCATCGCGAGGAAGAGGACTTTTTCTTTTTGCTCTAAGAAGTTGTCGATGCCTTCATTTATGGACAGTCTTTTTTTTATAGACACGTCTCTGTTCTGTCCCTTGTGACCCTTTTCTTGGACATCACCTTAATTCAAGTTGACATGTTCCATCACTATTTTGACCTTGAATTCCTTTCAGCAATTCTGTAATAGCATTAGTTGTTCCGTACCTCAAGGCTTGATCCGGTCATCGATTTTATGTCTCAATATCAGACCTATTAGGAGGAAACTGTTTCATATTTTAGGGTTGCTTTAATCCAAGGATGTCTGAAAGAGACACTTGAGTACTTTGAACTTTTCACATGGTTTGTTGTAGACAGTATCTGAAATCCTTTCCTGCCTGTCTTTTATCATAGCTACTGACAACTGCAGATACATTGCAACAAAGTTACGTTTCAAAGTGTTGTCGTCGGTGGCTTAGTGCTATTTTTATAGGTGGGGGAGTTATTATTTGTTGTTGTAAATGAGGTCATCATTTCCTCAATCGAATGTAATACCGACAGATGTATCCTATTGAATATCATTATATATAACATGCATAAAACGCATCCTCCAATTGCAACGTCTGCCTATGCCGACACGTATTGTCTCAAGAACATTTTCTATTTTTAATACCCTCAAACACCAAGTTAGGCATACCTAATTTAAAAATAGGCCATCACTGACAATTGTGAATGACAATTGTTCATGTTTTACTGGCGAGAATGCATCTGCATGCCAATCATTTGATCTCAATCAGTTTAATGCGAATAGAATATGCATGTAGATCTTCTTGAATGACTGCTTGGTGAGTGAATTACAGCAGATGCTGTTAAACTATTGGCCTTTCTTATATTTTGTTTCAATCAAAGCATATATCCTGACTAGCGGCTCTGTTTAGTCGTGGCGCATGAGAAAGAAGAGTGACTATTCAGCTTCAGCTAACCATTCTAAAATCTCACTAGAAATCAGGTGTTTCTGGTGTTTTCGATGTAACAACGTTACAGGTCTCTTATGCTATGCTATTCTATTCAGTTCTATTATGTAAAATACTAATTAATTGTCAAGTGATCTTGCAAGACATTCATTCAGCTTTAATCTAACTTTACTAAACGTGCATCACTGTGATCACATGCCATTTGTAATAATAATAATAATAATAATAAGGGATGAATAGGAATTTTAGACGTAGGCGACATGTTGATGAGTGTTATTTTAAACGATTGGAGCACCCTTCGTGTTTCTGAAAGCAAACCGCCAGGATCACACAATGATGCTAAAGAAGTGGAACCAGCTGGTGGCGCTGAAGGACACCTGAAAGATAACTCTACCATTCGGCTAGTCCAGGAACAAACAACAACCATTTGCAGTATAGCCTGATAAGCCTACGACTATGTGGTATATAGCTATTTGTAGGCCTAATGTATATACAAATAGGCTACATGTCGCTTAATATCATTGCACTGATTACGAGGAGAGCTTTATTGTGGGTAGGTATTTCATTGTATTGTGTAGCTTATACACTGTATCATAAATAAACGTTGATTTGATTAGCTTGAACACATGGTTAAAATACATCCTACTACAGAAAATAATTCAACAGAGAGGTGAAGTATCATAGAGTTTATTGACATAGATTAAAGATGCTATATAATCAATTGACCAAGTAGTGAACATAAATCATTACTATGTCAAATTGCACGAACTGTGTTTAAAAACAGACATAGAATCACAAAAAAAAATCCGATTTTATTTCTCTCGTGAGCCCAAATACAACATTCAATTCTTACTTACAAGCCCTTAACCAACAATGCAGTTTTAAGAAAAATAAGAGAAAATATTTACTAAATAGTAAATAGTAACAATAAAATAACAATAACAATGCTATATACAGGGGGTAACGGTACCGAGTTAATGTGCGGGGGTACAAGTTAGTTGAGGTAATTGAGGTACAGTAGGTCGGGGGAAAGTGACTATGCATAGATAATAAACAGAGAGTAGCAGCAGCGTGAAAAATAGGGGGGGTGTCAATGCAAATAGTCCGGGTAGCCATTTCAATAGGTATTCAGCAGTCTTATGGCTTGGGGGTAGAAGCTGTTAAGAAAACTTTTGGGCCTAGACTTGGAGCTTCGGTACCGGTTTGCCCTTCGGTAGCAGAGGGAACATTCTATGACTAGGGTGGCTGGAGTCTTAGGCAATGTTTTGGGCCTTCTTCTGACACCACCTGGTATAGAGGTCCTGGATGGCAGGAAGCTTGGCCCCAGTGATGTACTGGGCCGTACGCACTAGCCTCTGTAGTGCCTTGTGGTCGGAGTCCAAGCAGTTGCCGTACCAGGCTGTGATGCAACCAGTCAGGATGCTCTCGATGTGTGCAGCTGTAGAGCTTTTGTTGTGGTGTATTCATGCATCTCAATAAACTATAACCTAAATGCATTTTTACCTCCAACTTGGCCCAAATCTCATACCCTGACATATCAAGCTAGAACGGGCCCTGGGTCTCAACCAATAGCCAATATAAGCTAAATATCCCAAGCAGGGCTATAGAAACTTCCAGCGAGGGTCAGGCTCCTTGGGCTTCGTGGTGGCCGCTGGTTTGGGTGTCCTCGGGAAGAACAGTGTCGCTGTAACCATGTGGTCACATATCGTTCTAGGTTCCACTGCGCAAAAGTAGAGAGGGGGTCCGTGGAGTGTTATGAACATCAAGGCAAACACATGGTGATCTATTGATTTGATTGGTCAAAGTGGTAAGCCTCCAGGGCACACACATAGCCTACATGTCTTCATCATTCTCACCGCCGCCAGAGAGAAGAAGAAACCACTATCTACCTACCTCTAAGCTGCTACATTTATTTGGTTTGTCATTCCACCGCTTTTCATGGAATATTGGTGGTAATTTAAATATGATTGATTTATTTATCAGAGTACATTTTCCGGAAATAGTTTTACCAGCTCTGTGTATTCTCAAATTGAAAAAGATGAAGGAGCGGCTCTCCCCTGTGCCCCTGCAGCACTAAAACCCTGGTTGTTGGCCTCAAATGTAGCTTTTGTGATATCTATGAAATGTAGACATGTTTTATGAGAAAGCTGTTTGGTTTCACACACATCACTAAAAATAACCCAATAAGTCCTTTGGGAGGGGAGGCTCACTGGAGAAGGGTGCGGCACTGAACTGTATGTGTGTGAGCCGTCATGCGTACGTCTGACAGACACGTCATAGTGATTATGTTTTTCTAACAGGCTAAATATAGACAGTAATGTACAATTCATTACTCATCACTTCAGTTGGAGGTGCAACTGTTGATAAAAAACACTGTTTTGCCTCCTCCAGCTACCTCACCTGCTTCTATTCTTCCCTGTATACAGATACAATGTGTTTGCACCGTGCAGGATACACACTACACACAAACACTACTCACCACTTTGGGACTCACTTTAACTCTCACTGTTTGAATCTTACTCTGGGAGCTAATAGCTCTCCACCCTTCTCCCCACCCCTATACCTCATGCCTGCTCTCTACCCCTTCTCTCCACCTCTGCTCTCTACCCCTTCTCTCCACCCCTGCTCTCTACCCCTTCTCTCAACCCCTGCTCTCTACCCCTTCTCTCCACCTCTGCTCTCTACCCCTTCTCTCCACCTCTGCTCTCTACCCCTTCTCTCCACCCCTGCTCTCTACCCCTTCTCTCCACCCCTGCTCTCTACCCCTTCTCTCCACCTCTGCTCTCTACCCCTTCTCTCCACCCCTGCTCTCTATCCCTTCTCTCCACCCCTGCTCTCTATCCCTTCTCTCCACCCCTGCTCTCTATCCCTTCTCTCCACCCCTGCTCTCTACCCCTGCTCTCTACCCCTTCTCTCCACCTCTGCTCTCTACCCCTTCTCTCCACCTCTACTCTCTACCCCTTCTCTCCACCTCTACTCTCTACCCCTTCTCTCCACCCCTGCTCTCTATCCCTTCTCTCCACCCCTGCTCTCTATCCCTTCTCTCCACCCCTGCTCTCTGCCCCTTCTCTCCACCCCTGCTCTCTACCCCTTCTCTCCACCTCTGCTCTCTACCCCTTCTCTCAACCCCTGCTCTCTATCCCTTCTCTCCACCCCTGCTCTCTATCCCTTCTCTCCACCCCTGCTCTCTATCCCTTCTCTCCACCCCTGCTCTCTATCCCTTCTCTCCACCCCTGCTCTCTATCCCTTCTCTCCACCTCTGCTCTCTACCCCTTCTCTCCACCCATGCTCTCTACTCCTGCTCTCCACCCCTGCTCTCTACCCCTTCTCTCCACCCCTGCTCTCTATCCCTTCTCTCCACCCCTGCTCTCTACCCCTTCTCTCCACCCCTGCTCTCTATCCCTTCTCTCCACCCCTGCTCCTCACCCCTGTACATCACCCCTGCTCTCTATCCCTTCTCTCCACCCCTGCTCTCTACCCCTTCTCTCCACCCCTGCTCTCTATCCCTTCTCTCCACCCCTGCTCCTCACCCCTGCACATCACCCCCTATACCTCACTCCAGCTCTCTACCCATCTCACTCATACTCTCTCATACTCTCCCCTACTCCTCGCCCCTATTCAGCCTCACCCCAGTTTCTCACCCTTGTTCAACCTCATGCCTCACTGAGTCATTGACTTACCAAGGCTAAGAGCGGATGATTTCATTGCTTCCGTCTGACCTCTCTTCATGACCCTGCAGTATATACTGGGTTTGTTTTTTTTGTTGCTGTTTTATATATAGACCAAATGCTCTCACTAATCAGCCTACAGCTTCCCAATTTTTCAATTTAACTTGAAGGCTCACTGAAGCAGCCATGCTTACTTTAGCCCCAAACCTCAAATATGCTTATGAAGATCACCAGGAAGATGTGCGTTAGAGTTAATATGGCCAAAGTAATGTAGATGAACCGTTGATTCTAAAGGGTATTGTATCTTATCACTCTCTTGTTGGGGCTACCTGGTTTGAACTCCTTTACCTCACGTGGTAGCCTGGTCCCAGATCCGTTTGTGCTTTTGTCTACTCAATTGTCAAAACATGCTAAACATGACATATCAATTCCATAAGGAGTTGGCAAGAGAGCAGAAGCAGGCTGGCACCCAGGCTAGTCATGTGGTAAACTGGCACCCAGGCTAGTCATGTGGTAAACTGGCACCCAGGCTAGTCATGTGGTAGACTGGCACCCAGTCTAGTCATGTGGTAAACTGGCACCCAGGCTAGTCATGTGGTAGACTGGCACCCAGGCTAGTCATGTGGTAGACTGGCACCCAGGCTAGTCATGTGGTAAACTGGCACCCAGGCTAGTCATGTGGTAAACTGGCACCTAGGCTAGTGATGTGGTTGTCCTTTTGAGTAAGTCTTCCAATGTCTGCCTCCACCCCCAAAAATGGACATTTGTTTCAAGCAAAGTTGCATAAAGTCGCTTTGGCGTGTGTTTCACTGCACCCATGACAACAACAATACCATCTGCCTTTGTATTAGTCAGTGGGAGGCATGATGGAAACCCCTAGTGCCTGTCAAGCTCAGAAACATTTGACGTGACATGACTCAGCTCCATAGAGAAGGGCCAACACACTGTGAATTATAGGCATCACACACACACACACACACACACACACACACACACACACACACACACACACACACACACACACACACACACACACACACACACACACACACACACACACACACACACACACACACACACACACACACACACACACACACACACACACACACACACACACACACACACACACACACACACACACACACACACACACACACACACACACACACACACACACACACACACACACACACACACACACACACACACACACACACACACACACACACACACACACACACACCTCTAAATGATGCATTACCTGCAGTCTAGCATGGCACCTGTCTTCCTAACACAATCACTGAACACTGTTTTGCTGAGCACCTGCCGTACGTGCCCATGGACCCCCAAAGGCGACCTGCCAGTGAATCAGAGCCTCCCCCTGAACAACCCCAGCCCGCCTGTCTGTCTGTCTGACACGCTCAGCGGGAAATATCGCCCCTGTCTCAGTGAGAGGAGCATTCTGGGTACAGGTGCCACACTGATTCAACCTGAGGGCAAGACAACATGGTGTGATATAGACGGCAGATCCATGTTGTCATTGCGGAATGAGATCCACACTGTATTTATACAGGCTTTTGCAGGTGATGTATCTACAAAGGTAATCATGTGTTGTGTCTTTCTCAGATATGTCAAAGCCCTCGACACAATTCACATCTTCCTGGGTATTAACTGGTACATGGTGGAGATTTTTCAACGAATTCCAAAGAAACAACGTCAGTTAAATAAAGGACTGTAACTAACCAATGTGTCCTTAGTATTTTGTATGATGGTCCATACATAGTCAAAGTGCTGATACTGCACCACATTAGCAAGAGGGTTCGCCATCTCTAGTGCTGATGCTATGGTGATAGGGCCATGCTCTGCTGGGTACTTCTACGACAATGACAACAACAAGAATGGGAACGGCTTGCCATAAGAGCCATCAGCTGTACTGGATTTGGGGTGTGGAGGGAGTGTGGAGGGGTGTGGAGGGAGAGAAAGAAGGAAAGGGGAAGGGTGGGGAAAAGAGAGAGGGCCGCAGCCGTCGGACAGCTGCACCCGTGACCTCGGCCGTTCTATTCGGGTGGACTGGAGCTCACACAGCCCCCTGTTTACCCAGCTCTCTCTGTTCTCCTCAGGCCTCGTCACACTGCTACACCCAGAGAGAGAAAAGATCTCTCTCTGACCAAATCTAATATTAATTTCTGCCTTTTTATTAGCCTGCTGCTAAGCTCTGGAGAGCTCAGTCACTTACAGCGTCTAGAAAGTTCTCCTCCCATGCCCTCACACACTGCCTGTCACTCTATGTCAGTGGTGACTCGTGACACAGAGCTTACAGTCAACAAACCCAATAGGCTGTGGTATTCACAGAAGCTACTCACAGTCCCGCCCCACAACCCTAAGAACTTAGTCATAGGAATTTGTCTTAGATTGCCTGCCTTTTTTTTTTTAACAACAGTGCCTTGAATTTACAGAACGTAGCAAGGGCCCAATAGTCTCACTGTGTTGTCTCTGGAAGCCTGTTCTATATTTCAGGAATAACCACAATTATATTCTGCATTCATTTTCTACTTCTTTTTATCCCCTTTCAATAAAGCAAGATAGTCAAGTGGGTGTCGAAATTGTGCAATTCTTCATATTTGCATTGATACCCGTACTAATATTACAACCTGATTTGTATAGCCGGTTTAAAATGTGATTTGTGTAGCCGGTTTAAAATGTGATTTGTGTAGCCGGTTTAAAATGTGATTTGTATAGCCGGTTTAAAATGTTATTTGTGTAGCCGGTTTAAAATGTGATTTGTATAGCCGGTTTAAAATGTTATTTGTGTAGCCGGTTTAAAATGTGATTTGTATAGCCGGTTTAAAATGTGATTTGTATAGCCGGTTTAAAATATGATTTGTGTATCCGGTTTAAAATGTTATTTGTATAGCCGGTTTAAAATGTGATTTGTGTAGCCGGTTTAAAATGTTATTTGTATAGCCGGTTTAAAATGTGATTTGTGTAGCCGGTTTAAAATGTTATTTGTATAGCCGGTTTAAAATGTGATTTGTGTGTGCGTGTGTGTGTGAGAGCCTCTGGGCGAGTGACACGAGACACTGTTAAAGCAGCTTGTGTGTTTTCCGCTAGCTACAAGTGTATTCTGTTACAATATGCTTGTACAGATGGTTAGAGAACGTCTGTCAATCTGTCCTCTCCCAGGGATGTGTGTGTTCAAGGCAGGGAGGCTGTTCTACTTAACCTGGGAAATGGGAGGTCAGACCCACCAGTGCAGACAAGAAGTAGTAAAGCTCTCAGCTACAGTTGGCTCCCTTAAAAATGGTTTACCTTGGGATTTTGGAATCGGATAGTGTTTGGTAAAGCTTCATTTTTACTGCCCTGTTTCAGCTGAATGCACTATACCTACATAGTAGCTAAGATGGTACGTGACATAGTATATAACAAGTGTAACAGAAATGGTATGATTCTATTCACAGCATCATGCCCTTGTTATGATATAGCCTAGCAGTGTTATTGAGACAGTGTCTGCCTGTTAGATGTTGGGTCGTGAGTGGGAGATGTACTGAGTTATGTCTGTGTTCCATTATTACTAATCAGTTCAACACACCATCCTGGCTGCGTGATTCACTACTGTTTAATTCTGGGGGACCAGGAGAAATAACTCTCTCGTTGTGATTAGTTTCATTTTTCATTGCTGCTGACTGGAGTTGGAATACATTTACTGAAACAAATCCAATCCACTGGAACTGCATGCTCTGGCTATGAATTTGACTGTTAATGTGCATGTGTGTGAGTGTTCATGTGCGTGCATGCGGGTTTGAGCGTTTGTTTGTTCCGTTCTGCTTCAGGGATTACTTTAGGAGAGGCCTTCCTATCACAACAGCTTCCTTCAGCCTCACTGGACACTGAACATTGCTCTAATTGTGAAACGTTGTTGTTTCCCCTCCAAAAGAATAAAGCACATGCAGTCCAAGGAACTCCTGTCTATTCCATGCTACCTTATACAGGGTCACAGATGCGTTATAAGGCGATATTGTGAGGTTTTGGGGAAACATTCATATTGTCCTTCCCTGGCCACTTCTTTCTTTTTTTTCTTTCTTTCTTTCTTTTCTTTCTTTCTTTCTTTCTTTCTTTCTTTCTTTCGTTCTTTCTTTCTATCATATTGACCCAACTTCTTAGTCAGAAAGACTTACCCCTCCCCCTCTCTCTCCCACCAGGTGCTGTCGCTGGGTGCTGACGTCCTGCCAGAGTACAAGCTCCAGGCCCCTCGCATCCACAAGTGGACCGTCCTCCACTACAGCCCCTTCAAGGCGGTGTGGGACTGGCTCATCCTGCTGCTGGTCATCTACACGGCTATCTTGACCCCCTACTCCGCCGCCTTCCTCCTCAACGACCACGAGGAGGCGGCTATGGTGAACTGTGGCTACTCGTGCTCGCCGCTCAACGTGGTCGACCTAATCGTGGACATCATGTTCATCGTGGACATCGTCATTAACTTCAGGACGACGTACGTCAATACTAACGACGAGGTGGTCAGCGCTCCACTGAGGATAGCGGTCCATTACTTCAAGGGCTGGTTCCTCATCGACATGGTGGCAGCCATTCCCTTCGACCTGCTCATCTACCGCAGCGGAGAGGAGGTGAGGAAGTGGGAGGGGAAGGGCGTTGTGGGTAAAGGAGTTTTGTGAGGACTACTGTGTGTTGGAATGCATCTTGGGTTATGAGGATTGTCAGATGTTATGATGACCTACTTAAGGCCTACATTGTACTTTTGACTTGATGCCTAAAGAACTGTGGTTGAGTCTTGAATTCAAAGGTTTGATTCCGTATTGAAGGGTGGTTAGATCCTGTATAGTGCTCTATAGAAAATCAATAAGGACCAATGAAAACTATTTGCATTGAGCTTTTGGGACCTCCAAGGTCAAATCTCCCTTTGAGTCCATCATTTATGGACCTCCAATGAACTAAAAGTAAGGGATATCCCCTCGAAGGCTGTGGAGCAGAAAAACAACTGTGAAAGGTTGTACTTTCAACCTTCTTGCCAATGTTTAATTAATTGAAACTGAAGTGGCCAGTGAGCCAAGGAAGTGGATATTTTCCCCAGAGGAGGACTAAAATGTCTTGCAAAGTGAGAAACTAGGCTTTCTGCCACGTTGGGAAGTAATCAAGTCCTTATTTATTTGGTGTATTGACACGGTGGGGGCTCCTTAAGACAAGTGTGATTTGTGGGAACTGAACTGAATCCACTAACAGCACAGTATATAATAGAGAGGATTTAACTGCTGCCGAGGGATTGTGATTGGTTACAAGTCTGGGGCAGAGGATGATTTGCACATTTCAGTAAGGTTGTTTATCCTAAATGGACAATAAAGCTTTAAAACTTTGAACTGACTTCCTAAATCAGGGGTGGCCAACCTTATCTGCAGAAGGCCCAGACTTTTGACTTTTGTTCCAGTCAAGCAGTCACACACCTGATTCAACCAGTTAACTAATAACAGCCTTCAATCAAGACATAGATGAGATGAATCAGCTGTGTTAAAGCTTGGCTGGAGCAAAAGCCTGCAACACGGGCCCTGACAAGGTAAGATCGGGCACTAAACAAACCATTTCTCCTCTCCTGCCAGACGACTACTCTGATAGGCCTGCTAAAGACAGCCCGCCTCTTGCGGCTGGTGCGCGTGGCGAGGAAGCTGGACCGTTACTCTGAGTATGGCGCCGCCGTCCTCTTCCTGCTCATGTGTACATTCGCCCTTATCGCCCACTGGCTGGCGTGCATCTGGTACGCCATCGGCAGCGTGGAGCGCAACGGCAGCATTGGCTGGCTCCACACGCTGGGCGAGTCTTTGGGGAAACACTACAACGAGACGGTGCAGGGCTCGGGCCCTTCCATAAAGGACAAGTACGTGACAGCACTCTACTTTACCTTCTCCAGTCTGACCAGCGTGGGCTTTGGCAACGTCTCCCCCAACACCAACTCTGAGAAGATCTTTTCCATCTGCGTCATGCTTATTGGATGTAAGTATGGGGGGGGGTACTGTGATTTGATTGGTTAGAAATGTGGTGGCTCCGCCTCTGTTCAAATGTGATTGTTCCTTGTTTTGTTGCAGTGTTTGCTATCTTGGTAGCTGCGAACACTTTGAATGAACATTTGGGATAAAAACAGGTTTAGTGTTAGGGTCAAGATTACGGTTTTATGTCTAAAAAGGATAATGTGGATGTGGCCCATAAAGAAGGACTGTTTTACATTTCTGCCTCACCAAGCAAATCCCGCTCAGTTCTGCAGCGTTGGGAGTGCAGAGGTGATTCTGTCACGTTACAATATTGAGTGGATGATGATAATTACTATGCAGTCGCGAGTCTGACAGTGTTAACACAAGGTCAAAATGTTTTCTGGTAAAATATGCAATGAAGTATTTTGTCTAATGAAACTGGATTTAATCAAAAGCCATTTATCATTTCATGTCTTAATATATTAGCTAAATATTCCCTAGTAAGACATCAGCTAATATCTTTTTAATATAAATACACTTATCAAAATATCTTCCTCTCCGTGAAACCATTTCCCTCGTCGTGTTTTGCCTGCAGACACACATCATGTAGAGCAGGAAGAAAGATAGAACGATAATGACCAGATTTCTTTACAGAAACTTTTTGGGGATTTGTCATTTTTGTTTGAGTGTTTCTTGAAAATAAATATCATGAACACTTTCCACGCTGCGCTTTGGACCACTCTTCCTTCCACCGACACATTTGGCATAGCCAGATCAGGACCTAACATAAGGACAACTCAAGAGTATGCTATTCTGAAATAGACTACATTTTCTTCATATCATGTTTCTTTCTAAAAGAAATCATGGAGGTGTAGGCTATATGACATGGATTTATTGTGAAGGTATAGGCTATATGACATGGATTTATTGTGAAGGTATAGGCTATATGACATGGATTTATTGTGAAGGTATAGGCTATATGACATGGATTTATTGTGAAGGTATAGGCTATGTGACATGGATTTATTAGACTTTTTAAAATGTAGATGTTTCCTATAGGTCAGCATTAGTAGCTTGTGTGGAAGCCAGGAGATGCTAAATGTGTTTATGTTAATTAACAGTCAATTACCGTGAGACCGACACTTATTTGCCTGACAATCACCGGCTGATGAAATTTCGCGACCGCCACAGTCCTAGACATGAAGGGCCATGGCACATACAGTCACACACATCTGAGATACCCTAACGTTTCTCAACTCACAGTGCCCAAGGTGTCGTAGACAGCAGTAGTATTCTATTCACAAAATCTTAACTCTCTTCTCTCCTCTCTAACCTACAGCTCTGATGTACGCCAGCATCTTTGGGAACGTGTCGGCCATCATCCAGAGGTTGTACTCGGGTACAGCGAGGTACCACACCCAGATGCTGCGGGTCCGAGAGTTCATCCGGTTCCACCAGATCCCAAACCCACTGAGGCAGCGGCTGGAGGAGTACTTCCAACACGCCTGGTCCTACACTAACGGCATCGACATGAATGCTGTGAGTGATATACATACACACACACACACAAAAGACAGACACACACACACCACACACCACACACACACACACAAAAGACGGACACACACACACCACACACCACACACACACAAAAGAAAGACACACACACACACACACACACACACACACACACACACACACACACACACACACACACACACACACACACACACACACACACACACACACACACACACACACACACACACACACACACACACACACACACACACACACACACACACACACACAAAAGACAGACACACACACACACACACAAAAGACAGACACACACACACACACAAAAGACAGACACACACACCACACACACACACATAAAGATACACACAGTACATTGACATCAACACAGTGCATAGACGTAAACACATACATCAGGGATGGGTAACTTTATTTTTAGGAACTCAGTCACGGTCTCAACTTGAGATGTGGTTGTGCATCAGCAGTCAGTCAATTAGTCCATGTCAGCTAAAATGTTTTATATTGGCAAGTTAGTCTGGCGGCCAGCTATCTAAACTTGTAGTAAGCATGGTCCAATTACCGACCGAGGTGGGGCCTGTTGATCATCTGCTATCATATTAAAAGCTGCAAACATTTGCCTCCACCCTTTGGCTAAATGTGTAGAATTGCAGGAAATTTGCTGTAAAACTGCACATTTGTCTCTCCGCCCCCTGGAAAAATGAGAAGAATGGCATGAAATTAGTTATAAAATTGCTAAATCTTCTCTCATCCGCATGGCAAAATGTAGGAAATGAACTTTAAAACTTGACTGGCAAACTTGGCAAGGTTGCCATTTCTGACATTCTGTACATGAATGCTATGATTCATACACACACGGCATGTTTTCTGCACAGTCTTTTAAAGACTCATTGAACTAAGACCTGACATTCTGTACATGAATGCTATGATTCATACACACACGGCATGTTTTCTGCACAGTCTTTTAAAGACTCATTGAACTAAGACCTGACATTCTGTACATGAATGCTATGATTCATACACACACGGCATGTTTTCTGCACAGTCTTTTAAAGACTCATTGAACTAAGACCTGACATTCTGTACATGAATGCTATGATTCATACACACACGGCATGTTTTCTGCACAGTCTTTTAAAGACTCATTGAACTAAGACCTGACATTCTGTACATGAATGCTATGATTCATACACACACGGCATGTTTTCTGCACAGTCTTTTAAAGACTCATTGAACTAAGACCTGACATTCTGTACATGAATGCTATGATTCATACACACACGGCATGTTTTCTGCACAGTCTTTTAAAGACTCATTGAACTAAGACCTGACATTCTGTACATGAATGCTATGATTCATACACACACGGCATGTTTTCTGCACAGTCTTTTAAAGACTCATTGAACTAAGAGAGGTCTGGCCTGAAAGCTGTAGTTGATTTTTGTTGATTAGGCTTGTCTGTACATATCCTCCAATCAACTCCTCTCTCTCCAACATGCAATAATACCAAATGCAATAATGATGTAACCATTGACTTATTACATCATGTCTGCTAAATTACTCAAATGTAAATACATTACAGAAGTGCATTTTTTATGCAATTTAGGAACAAAATTCCTAACACGAAATTTCAATATTCCGTCTTAAAGCGGCAATTAACAGTTGAAACAATAGTGCTGGAGAAATTCATAGACAGCTATGGATGCAAGGACAGACCATCCATGATATTTTAACCTTTTTTTAGGCTATATAGTGTTGTTTTTTTGTTTAAAAACCTTTTTTTGCTTTGTCATTATGGGGTATTATGTGTAGATTGATGAGGGAAAAAAACAATTTCATCCATTTTTAGAATAAGGCTGTAACGTAACAAAATGTGGAAAAAGTCAAGGGGTCTGAATACTTTCCGAATGCACTTTATACACACCTGTGTGTGTGTGTGTGGTGTGTGTGTGTGTGTATGTTTGTTTGCCCCCTTTCTGATTTCTTTCTGAATACATTCCCGAATGCACTGTGTTGTTCAAGAATCAATGGGTACATTTCAGTACAAAAATGGTTGAGTAACAGCAGCTTGCCTCTTTAACTCAAGTGTTTAATGTCAATTATTCAATGTAAAAGATAGAGGAAACAAACGAGCCGCGTCACTTGTTAACTCAACTTCCTCATTATGTTAGGTTGAGAGTCCATTCAACTGTGTTGGATAAGTGAAATGCTTGTTGTGGTGATTATAGTGGTCGTTGTGATGTAGCCCCGGCCTGATGTCTCTCTGACTGAAGGTCAGTCGTAAACTCTGTCTGTTAATGATGAGGAAATGTGGCTGCCATGTCCGTAACAGTTTGTTTGTCTGGGCTGGGTAGAGATGGACCAATGACTGTATATATGAATGGACAAAGCCATTGATCACGTGACACCATTCATTCCTATGTAAAGACTCAATAGCACATTGAAGACAAATGAAGTTGGTTAAGATGGCGTCTCATGGAGACAATATGCACAGTTTCAGCTACTCCAGGAAGTGATGTTGCAGGTTAGTTCAGTGCTGCCCCCTCTCATTAAATAACTCAAGTTGAATGCTGACCTGGGTACTGCAGGCTGCCATTAGCAACTCAATTATCCACATTACTTCGTTCTGTGTGAGATTTTAAAGAATCAGTTCAAGAACATACATCTGGTGTATTAGAAGTCATTATTGGTTCCATGATTGTATTTGATTATACATTTTTTTACACGAAGATTGATCACGAAAATCTGCATTTTTCCATTGACTGTAATGGGCATCCTGTTTTCTGCTGACAAAGGCTGTGGTACCGAGGTCGGCCTTGAACTTCCATGGCTTCAATGAGAGATCAAGATGAGGGGGTGTTTTCGAGACGTTGGTCGAGTCGCACATAGAAAAACTCCTACTCTTTTCTCTGAAAAATTGGGGGAAGCCCCTTGCTAGAGGGGGAAATCATTAAATTAGTTTCTGGTAATCATTTTAACTACATAGTTAGAGCTGCAGCCTTACAAGTGAAATTATTACTAAGGCAGATTGCTGATGAAACATGAATTGTTTTGGGTAAACATTTGATTTGACTCTACATATCAGAAAATTACATTTTTCAGAGAATTTGTTTAAGGTTTGTTATTCAAAGACAGCAGTGACATCTACACTGCTTGTCATAGACTCGCTAGACAGTAACACTCTATCGCTCTCTCTATCCCCCTCTCTCCCCCTCCCACCTCCCACCTCCCGCCCTCTCTCCCCCGCTACTAGGTGTTGAAGGGGTTCCCAGAGTGTCTCCAGGCTGACATCTGCCTCCACCTCAACCGTACCCTCCTGGAGAACTGCAAAGCCTTCAAGGGCTCCACTAAGGGCTGCCTGCGAGCCCTAGCCATGAAGTTCAAGACCACCCACGCCCCGCCCGGCGACACCCTGGTGCACGCCGGCGACGTGCTCACCGCCATCTACTTCATCTCCCGCGGCTCCATCGAGATCCTCCGAGGCGACGTGGTGGTGGCCATCTTGGGTGAGGATGATAGACGATAGGAACTACTATTACTGTAGCATGTAGCAACCCAGATTGTCCAGGTTCTACAGCTAGTCTAGCATGTATAGGCTACCAAATGAAATACTATAGGCTCTACTGTCACTCTATAGGGTCTACTGTTGCTAGAGTAGCATGTACCAAGCCAAAGGGGAAATTAATTGAAGAACAAAGTGAATTTGTTATATTCAGATATGATGTGCTAGGGAAACTAATGATGGTCAGAGATGGGCAAATAAGATATACAGACTTTCAAAGGCAATTCTCCCGAAGAAAAAATAATATATAGGCCAACACTGCCATCTACTGGGCAAAAAAAAGACCCAATTTATACCTCATACAGCTTCAAACTCTGGGCAGCCGAGAAGGGTGAAATGCTACTTCATTGAACAAGCACTGCTATGTACCATTTCCCAGTAATAACATAGCAGTGTAAAACATGAGAATTTTTCAGTGCATGTAGAAGTGTCCTCTCTTCACTCACAGGGAAGAATGACATATTTGGCGAGCCCATCAACCTTTACGGGCGAGCTGGGAAGTCTAACGCCGATGTGAGAGCTCTGACCTACTGTGACCTCCATAAGATCCACAGAGAGGACGTCCTGGAGGTGTTAAACATGTACCCCGAGTTCTCCGACCACTTCTGGATGAACCTGGAGATAACCTTTAACCTCCGGGATGTGAGTGACCCTAACTTCCTCAAGACAGGTCAAGGCCATAAAAACGCACATTCAAATATTCACGTTTGAATGCAAAAAGGGTGAATGAATGAATGAATTTGGGAATTATTTCCATTGTGCATCCCTATGGAGGACCTATATAAGCCCTCTAACATCAGTTTGTGATTTTTCGAGCCGTTTTCTTTGTCAATCCCTGCAGACCAATATGATTCCTGGCTCTCCAGAAAGTGACAACTCGGACTGTATAGGATTCAACAAACTGCGCAGACGCAAACTATCATTCCGGCGCCGGACAGAGAAGGGTAACCACCGCATTCCCTTTCACACCTTCATCTCTTTTCATGAGTGCAAAACGTATTATTTTCTCTGTGGTGCCCAGAAGAAAACCCCTAATACTCAATGATGACTCCCATGCACACTCAGTTGTTCATCACAAATAAAGTTTTCCATTTCCATGCAGTGTGTCATCATCTGTCCTTGTTTCTTACATTTACAATTTAGTCATTTAGCAGAAGCTCTTATCCAGAGCGACTTACAATAAGTGCATTCACGTACTCATAGCTAGAGGAGACATCCACATTTCACAGTTATAATAAGTACATTCTTCCTCAGTAAAGTCGTTATCATCAGCAACTCAACTTGTCCTCTCAGATGATGCAGATGCAGGAGAAATTAAAAAGGAGAGAGACAATAAACCACTACGGCGGAGACAGAAGGAGGCGGCCAGTAACCAGGGGGAGGGGCCTCTGAGCTCAGTGTCCTCCCACTCCAGTGGCGATGAAGGGGAGGAGTCTGTGGTCACATGCCCTGCCCCTCCTTCGGCTCTGCATGAGATGTCCCCGGCTCAGGCCACCACCCTGAACTTCAGCGACACTCCCGAGGGGGAGGGAGACCAAAAGGGGGGCAACACCTGCAATGCACTCACAGGTGGGTCTGGGCATCAATGTAGAAACAAACGATACACACACACACACCTCATTAACTTCCATAGCAGACATACCCTAGGGCACATTCATGTAAAACAGTACACCCTGTTCTTTACCCCTTCCTTCCTCTCCCCTCTCTTCACAACCAGGAGCATTTTCAGGGGTGTCCAACATCTTCAGTTTCTGGGGTGAGAGTCGGGGCAGTTGTGAGTACCAGGAACTGCCGCGCTGCAGCCTGCCCTACCCTCCCCCTCTTAACACGCCCCTCAACAGCATTGGCCGCAGGCAGCGCACCGAGCTGGAGAACAGACTGGACCTGCTGCAGAAGCAACTCAACAGGTACAGAGACATAGACATAGAGAGACAGAGAGACAAAGACATAGAGAGGCGTAGAGGGACAGAGGCGTAGAGGGACAGAGGCGTAGAGGGACAGAGGCGTAGAGGGACAGAGACATACAGGACAGAGCAATACGGGGAAAGAGGTATACAGGGACAGAGACATACAGGGAAAGAGACAGAGACATACAGGGAAAGAGACAGAGACATACAGGGAAAGAGACAGAGACATACAGGGAAAGAGACAGAGACATACAGGGAAAGAGACAGAGACATACAGGGAAAGAGACAGAGACATACAGGGAAAGAGACAGAGACATACAGGGAAAGAGACAGAGACATACAGGGACAGATACATACAGGGAAAGAGACAGAGACATACAGGGAAAGAGACAGAGACATACAGGGAAAGAGACAGAGACATACAGGGAAAGAGACAGAGACATACAGGGACAGATACATACAGGGAAAGAGACAGAGACATACAGGGAAAGAGACAGAGACATACAGGGAAAGAGACAGAGACATACAGGGAAAGAGACAGAGACACACAGGGACAGAAAGAGACAGAGACATACAGGGAAAGAGACAGAGACATACAGGGAAAGAGACAGAGACACACAGGGACAGAAAGAGACAGAGACATACAGGGAAAGAGACAGAGACATACAGGGAAAGAGACAGAGACATACAGGGACAGAGACAGAGACATACATGGACAGAGACATACAGGGAAAGAGACAGAGACATACAGGGACAGAAAGAGACAGAGACATACAGGGAAAGAGACAGAGACATACAGGGAAAGAGGCAGAGACATACAGGGACAGAAAGGGACAGAGACATACAGGGAAAGAGACAGAGACATACAGGGACAGAGACAGAGACATACAGGGAAAGAGGCAGAGACATACAGGGAAAGAGGCAGAGACATACAGAGACATACAGGGACTGAGACAGAGACATACAGGGACAGAGACAGAGACATACAGGGACAGAAAGGGACAGAGACAGAGACATACATGGAAAGAGACATACAGGGAAAGAGACAGAGACATACAGGGAAAGAGACATACAGGGAAAGAGACAGAGACATACAGGGAAATAGACATAGACATACAGGGACAGAGACAGAGACATACAGGGACAGAGACAGAGACATACAGGGAAAGAGGCAGAGACATACAGGGAAAGAGGCAGAGACATACAGAGACATACAGGGACTGAGACAGAGACATACAGGGACAGAGACAGAGACATACAGGGACAGAGACAGAGACATACAGGGACAGAGACAGAGACATACAGGGACAGAAAGGGACAGAGACATAGACATACATGGAAAGAGACATACAGGGACAGAGACAGAGACATACAGGGAAAGATACAGAGACATACAGGGAAAGAGACAGAGACATACAGGGACAGAAAGAGACAGAGACATACAGGGAAAGAGACAGAGACATACAGGGAAAGAGACAGAGACATACAGGGAAAGAGGCAGAGACATACAGGGACAGAAAGGGACAGAGACATACAGGGAAAGAGACAGAGACATACAGGGAAAGGGACAGAGACATACAGGGACAGAAAGGGACAGAGACATACAGGGACAGAAAGGGACAGAGACATACAGGGACAGAAAGAGACAGAGACATACAGGGACAGAAAGAGACAGAGACATACAGGGACAGAGACAGAGACATACAGGGACAGAGACAGAGACATACAGGGACAGAGACAGAGACATACAGGGACAGAGACAGAGACATACAGGGACAGAAAGGGACAGAGACATACATGGAAAGAGACAGAGACATACAGGGAAAGATACAGAGACATACAGGGAAAGAGACAGAGACATACAGGGACAGACAGGGAAAGAGACAGAGACATACAGGGAAAGAGGCAGAGACATACAGGGACAGAAAGGGACAGAGACATACAGGGAAAGAGACAGAGACATACAGGGAAAGAGACAGAGACATACAGGGACAGAAAGGGACAGAGACATACAGGGACAGAAAGGGACAGAGACATACAGGGAAAGAGACAGAGACATACAGGGAAAGAGACATACAGGGAAAGAGACAGAGACATACAGGGAAAGAGGCAGAGACATACAGGGACAGAAAGGGACAGAGACATACAGGGAAATAGACAGAGACATACAGGGACAGAGACAGAGACATACAGGGACAGAGACAGAGACATACAGGGAAAGAGGCAGAGACATACAGGGAAAGAGGCAGAGACATACAGAGACAGAGACATACAGGGACTGAGACAGAGACATACAGGGACAGAGACAGAGACACACAGGGAAAGAGACAGAGACATACAGGGAAAGAGACAGAGACATACAGGGAAAGAGACAGAGACATACAGGGAAAGAGGCAGAGACATACAGGGACAGAAAGGGACAGAGACATACAGGGAAAGAGACAGAGACATACAGGGAAAGAGACAGAGACATACAGGGAAAGGGACAGAGACATACAGGGACAGAAAGGGACAGAGACATACAGGGACAGAAAGGGACAGAGACATACAGGGACATACAGGGACAGAGACAGAGACATACAGGGACAGAGACAGAGACATACAGGGAAAGAGGCAGAGACATACAGGGAAAGAGGCAGAGACATACAGAGACATACAGGGACTGAGACAGAGACATACAGGGACAGAGACAGAGACATACAGGGACAGAGACAGAGACATACAGGGACAGAAAGGGACAGAGACATAGACATACATGGAAAGAGACATACAGGGACAGAGACAGAGACATACAGGGAAAGATACAGAGACATACAGGGAAAGAGACAGAGACATACAGGGACAGAAAGAGACAGAGACATACAGGGAAAGAGGCAGAGACATACAGGGACAGAAAGGGACAGAGACATACAGGGAAAGAGACAGAGACATACAGGGAAAGGGACAGAGACATACAGGGACAGAAAGGGACAGAGACATACAGGGACAGAAAGAAACAGAGACATACAGGGACAGAGACAGAGACATACAGGGACAGAGACAGAGACATACAGGGACAGAGACAGAGACATACAGGGACAGAGACAGAGACATACAGGGACAGAAAGGGACAGAGACAGAGACATACATGGAAAGAGACATACAGGGACAGAGACAGAGACATACAGGGAAAGATACAGAGACATACAGGGAAAGAGACAGAGACATACAGGGACAGACAGAGACATACAGGGAAAGAGACAGAGACATACAGGGAAAGAGGCAGAGACATACAGGGACAGAAAGGGACAGAGACATACAGGGAAAGAGACAGAGACATACAGGGAAAGGGACAGAGACATACAGGGACAGAAAGGGACAGAGACATACAGGGAAAGAGACAGAGACATACAGGGAAAGAGACATACAGGGAAAGAGACAGAGACATACAGGGAAATAGACAGAGACATACAGGGACAGAGACATACAGGGACAGAGACAGAGACATACAGGGAAAGAGGCAGAGACATACAGGGAAAGAGGCAGAGACATACAGAGACAGAGACATACAGGGACTGAGACAGAGACATACAGGGACAGAGACAGAGACACACAGGGAAAGAGACAGAGACATACAGGGAAAGAGACAGAGACATACAGGGAAAGAGACAGAGACATACAGGGAAAGAGGCAGAGACATACAGGGACAGAAAGGGACAGAGACATACAGGGAAAGAGACAGAGACATAAAGGGAAAGAGACAGAGACATACAGGGAAAGGGACAGAGACATACAGGGACAGAAAGGTACAGAGACATACAGGGACAGAAAGGAACAGAGACATACAGGGACAGAAAGGGACAGAGACATACAGGGACAGAAAGAGACAGAGACATACAGGGACAGAGACAGAGACATACAGGGACAGAGACAGAGACATACAGGGACAGAGACAGAGACATACAGGGACAGAGACAGAGACATACAGGGACAGAAAGGGACAGAGACAGAGACATACATGGAAAGAGACATACAGGGACAGAGACAGAGACATACAGGGAAAGATACAGAGACATACAGGGAAAGAGACAGACATACAGGGACAGAAAGAGACAGAGACATACAGGGAAAGAGACAGAGACATACAGGGAAAGAGGCAGAGACATACAGGGACAGAAAGGGACAGAGACATACATTGAAAGAGACAGAGACATACAGGGAAAGAGACAGAGACATACAGGGAAAGGGACAGAGACATACAGGGACAGAAAGGGACAGAGACATACAGGGAAAGAGACAGAGACATACAGGGAAAGAGACATACAGGGAAAGAGACAGAGACATACAGGGAAAGAGGCAGAGACATACAGGGACAGAAAGGGACAGAGACATACAGGGAAATAGACAGAGACATACAGGGACAGAGACAGAGACATACAGGGAAAGAGGCAGAGACATACAGGGAAAGAGGCAGAGACATACAGAGACAGAGACATACAGGGACTGAGACAGAGACATACAGGGACAGAGACAGAGACACACAGGGAAAGAGACAGAGACATACAGGGAAAGAGACAGAGACATACAGGGACAGAGACAGAGACATACAGGGAAAGAGACAGAGACATACAGGGACAGAGACGGACAGGGACAGAGACATACAGGGACAGAGACATACAGGGACAGAGACAGAGACATACAGGGAAAGAGACAGAGACATACAGGGAAAGAGACAGAGACATACAGGGACAGAGACAGAGACATACAGGGACAGAGACATACAGGGAAAGAGACAGAGACATACAGGGAAAGAGGCAGAGACATACAGGGACAGAAAGGGACAGAGACATACAGGGAAAGAGACAGAGACATACAGGGACAGAGACAGAGACATACAGGGACAGAGACAGAGACATACAGAGACAGAGACATACAGGGACAGAGACATACAGGGACAGAGACAGAGACATACAGGGAAAGATACAGAGACATACAGGGACAGAGACAGAGACATAAATGGACAGAGACATACAGGGAAAGAGACAGAGACATACAGGGAAAGAGACAGAGACATACAGGGACAGAGACATACAGGGAAAGAGACAGAGACATACAGGGAAAGAGGCAGAGACATACAGGGACAGAAAGGGACAGAGACATACAGGGAAAGAGACAGAGACATACAGGGACAGAGACGGAGACATACAGGGACAGAGACAGAGACATACAGGGACAGAGACAGAGACATACAGGGACAGAAAGGGACAGAGACAGAGACATACATGGAAAGAGACATACAGAGACAGAGACATACAGGGAAAGATACAGAGACATACAGGGACAGAGACAGAGACATAAATGGACAGAGACATACAGGGAAAGAGACAGAGACATACAGGGAAAGAGACAGAGACATACAGGGACAGAGACATACAGGGAAAGAGACAGAGACATACAGGGAAAGAGGCAGAGACATACAGGGACAGAAAGGGACAGAGACATACAGGGAAAGAGACAGAGACATACAGGGACAGAGACGGAGACATACAGGGACAGAGACAGAGACATACAGGGACAGAGACAGAGACATACAGGGACAGAAAGGGACAGAGACAGAGACATACATGGAAAGAGACATACAGAGACAGAGACATACAGGGAAAGATACAGAGACATACAGGGACAGAGACAGAGACATACATGGACAGAGACATACAGGGAAAGAGACAGAGACATACAGGGAAAGAGACAGAGACATACAGGGAAAGAGACAGAGACATACAGGGAAAGAGACAGAGACATACAGGGACAGAGACAGAGACATACATGGACAGAGACAGAGACATACAGGGACAGAGACATACAGGGACAGAAAGGGACAGAGACATACAGGGACAGAGACAGAGACATACAGGGACAGAGACAGAGACATACAGGGAAAGAGACATACAGAGACGGACAGAGACATACAAGGACAAAGACACACAGAGACAGGGACAGAGACAGACAGGGATAGCGACAGAGACATACAGAGACAGAGACATACAAGGACAGGGACAGAGACATACAAGTACAGGGACAGACACATACAGAGACAGAGACAGACAGGGACAGAGACACGCAGAGACAGGGACAGAGACCGACAGGGATAGCGACAGAGACATACAGAGACATACAAGGACAGGAACAGAGACATACACATACAGGGACAGAGACAGACATATACAGGGACAGAGACATACACATACAGGGACAGAGACAGACACATACAGGGACAGAGACATACAGGGACAGAAAGGGACAGAGACATACAGGGACAGAGACAGAGACATACAGGGACAGAGACAGAGACATACAGGGAAAGAGACATACAGAGACGGACAGAGACATACAAGGACAAAGACACACAGAGACAGGGACAGAGACAGACAGGGATAGCGACAGAGACATACAGAGACAGAGACATACAAGGACAGGGACAGAGACATACAAGTACAGGGACAGACACATACAGAGACAGAGACAGACAGGGACAGAGACACGCAGAGACAGGGACAGAGACCGACAGGGATAGCGACAGAGACATACAGAGACATACAAGGACAGGAACAGAGACATACACATACAGGGACAGAGACAGACATATACAGGGACAGAGACATACACATACAGGGACAGAGACAGACACATACAGGGACAGAGACAGACATATACAGGGACAGAGACAGACACATACAGGGACAGAGACAGACACATACAGGGACAGAGACAGACATATACAGGGACAGAGACAGACACATACAGGGACAGAGACAGACATATACAGGGACAGAGACATACACATACAGGGACAGAGACAGACATATACAGGGACAGAGACAGACATATACAGGGACAGAGACAGACATATACAGGGACAGAGACAGACACATACAGGGACAGAGACAGACATATACAGGGACAGAGACAGACATATACAGGGACAGAGACATACACATACAGGGACAGAGACAGACATATACAGGGACAGAGACAGACACATACAGGGTCAGAGACAGGCGGGGTCAGGGAAAGTGCAGGGACACAGACAGGGACCAGAGCAGGGACAGAGTTAGCTATAGCCCTCTGAAAAAATGGTTAGAATGAGTGTATAAAAGATATACAAATGGGAATATAGTGCAGAGCTGCTAGTCTGCTACTCCACTGTATCTGCTTCCATTATGTCTTGTACCACAGTGTCTGATACAAGTCTGTCCCCTGTCAGAGTAATGGAAGTACCCAGGCCTGGTGTTTGCACTCAGCTGACACTTCTCTCTGTAACCCTACCTCATTATTCATATTTATCAGTCTGATTCTGACAGACATCTTCCCCTCCTCTCCTCTTCTCCTCTCCTCTTTTTCTCTCCTCTCCTCATCTTCTCTCCTCCACAGTGGAGTAACTGTTATATTAGTCCCTATGGTCTTATCCAGTCAGTCCATTGTCAAGGCTCATTGAGGTCAAAGACCTCCATTATCTAGAAGGCTGAGGCTATATGCCTGCGTTTGTGTCTGTTTTGGGAGAGTTACTGTAACATGATTGGCCAGTAATGATTCTTGGGGGATGCTCCAGGGTAGGTGTCAGCATTTCTGACATGTGTATGCGTGTGTGTGTGTGTGCGTGTGCGTGTGCGTGTGTTTCTCTCTTCAGGCTGGAAACAAGGATGTCGACAGACATCGGGGCAATCATGCAACTACTACAGCGTCAGATGGCCCTGGTGCCCCCAGCCTACAGCACTGTGTCGTCTCCCCCTCAGGCCTCACCCTACCCTGGCCCTGGTCCTGGAGAGAGGCTGGTGCAGTCTGAGACACTGGCTTCCCTCTCACAGGTACTACACACACACAGGAGATAGACACGTACATGCAGATACACCTGTAGACACCGGTATACATGCGTACACACATGCACTCATACACATGCCCACACACTCAGTTGCGTCCACACACACACACACATACACACACACACATATACAGACACACTCAAAAGGGTCTTCTCTGAATCACTCCTTGTCTGCATCTCTCCTCCAGATCTCACACCCCCAGGACTTTGAGGAGTTCCCCGGCAAGTTGTGTGACTCTCTCCGCAGCCCTGATCAGCTGCACCCCCAGGACTCGCCTCTGGTCAGCCCCACCGAGACACGACGAGACACTACTGGGCTGGGCAGCTTAATCCTGGACCTGGACCTGGACCTGGGCAGCCTGGAGCTAGAACTAGGGGCTGGGTCCGTGGCAGGGTTGGAGTCAGGGATGCGGGCAGATTCAGGGTTGGGGTCAAGGATGCGGGCAGGTTCAGGGTTGGGGTCAGGGATGCGGGCAGGTTCAGGGTTGGGGTCAGGGATGCGGGCAGGTTCAGGGTTGGGGTCAGGGATGCGGGCAGGTTCAGGGTTGGGGTCAGGGATGCAGGCAGGTTCAGGGTTGGGGTCAGGGATGCGGGCAGGTTCAGGGTTGGGGTCAGGGATGCAGGCAGGTTCAGGGTTGGGGTCAGTGGAAGGACCGAATGGCCTGGACCCTGACACCCAGCGAAGGCTCTCTCTGCCTGAGCCACAGACGCCCCTGGACTCACAGACACCGCAGAGGCACAGCTCCGACCCTGGGGGGAGCTAAGGAGCGGTGAGGGGGAGTGAGGAGAATAGGGACAGAGAGAGGGAAAGGAGGGGTAGCTTTGTTTTCCCTCTTTCCCAGTCACACATCTCATTGGGTCCGTTCCCTCAGTACAGGCGTAAACAGACACACATAAGGGGGTGTCCCTTTTCTCTCTTCAGCCTCTAAAACCTCACCTATAGGCACTGAGTGTGTCTCACCTCTGACCTCTAACCTCTGACCTGAGGAGAAACCTTGTATGGAGAGGGGGGGATGTCTCTCTTTTTCAGGGGTCCTTTCCCCTATCCAGCTCCTAACGTTACCACAGCGTTACCAAACCCAGAGAGAGAGAGAGAGAGAGAGAGAGAAGCACAGCCCTTCTGAACTCAGTCCGGTCCATTCTGGCCTACAGATGACTACAGGCCGCTCAGTCACATGACTGGTTCTGTTAAGAAACGTCCCTTTACTGCTGTATCCAGTACTGGATTACCATAATGGGGAGGGTAAAAAACAATAATAATTATATAAGTAGCCATTATGTCTTGCACTGAAATTTACAGACATTCTATCTAACATGTCCGTGACGCTTCCGAAAACTGGTTGGTTGGTGGACTGTAGTGTTAGCTGGCCTAACAGAAACTCTGGTGTCCTGTCCTGTCCCCATCATTGGCCCCTTTTCCCTAAGGTCCGTATCCCCGGAGGCGGAGCCAAGGCCCCAAGAGCATACTGGATTGGCTGGTTTGCACCTCAGGGGTGGGGTTGGAGGAAGGGTTTAAAAGCCATGACTTCTGTGATGAACATATCAAATCCCTACCAGTACAGATTGCTAGAGAGGAGGAGTCTTTGTACAGTTGAATATGCAAACACTGGCGAGAGAGAGGAGTGTTGTATCCTATATCTGTGTTGATAACATCAGATTCAGGTTCCAAAGCTTTTTGCCCTAGTTTTTGTCGGTAGTTCACAAAGCATATGGCTTAGTTTCCCCCTCTAACACCTGAAGAAGAAAATGACCCACATTTACCCGTCCAAGGATCTGACTACACAGCAATACTCAGCCCCAGGTGAGAACACACTCCACACACGTTACAATGTAGATCCTCCATCATCTCCCCGTGTTGCTGTACTACCATAGGGTGTCCTGTCTCACTCCCTCCTTCCACCTGTCCTTTCTCTGGGGAGAGTCTCTGCACATGGTAGTTGATGGCGGCCTGCGATACGCAGGGAACCTGACGATTGTATTTAACCGCTTGCTGGTCTGAGCTTCTTATTTATTCATTGGTTTTAGTCGTTTTATGTTCTTTGTAGATTGTACCAAATATGATTTATCGTTTTGCAGAAAGAAGATGTACAGTTTAAACTTATTTGGTGGAGGGAATTGAAATCATATTTTTTTGTTGTAAATGTGGACAGGTACCTCTCCCCACATGTGTGTGTTTGTTTTAACAAATGTTATGTCAGTACAACCATTATAGATGTTACTTGAGTAATATGACTGTTTGACAGGAGTTGCACTTTATTATTCTATTTCTAATGATTATTTACTCTTCATCAACCCCGACCAGAGATGTTAGCACTGATGTCAGTGTTCACCGACTGGACACAGACATTAATTCAACATCTATGTTGGTTGAATGTCATTTTGTTGACACGACATGGAAACAACAATGATTCAACCCGTGTGTGTCCAGTGAGCAGTAGGCTAATATTCTCATCAGATCTGAGAAGGGGTAGAGAGCAGGGGTAGAGAGCAGGCATGAGGTATAGGGGGTAAGGAGAAGGGTGGAGAGCTATTAGCTCCCAGAGTAAGATTCAAACAGTGAGAGTTAAAGTGAATCCCAAAGTGGTGAGTAGTGTTTGTGTGTAGTGTGTATCCTGCACGGTGCAAACACATTGTACCTGTATACAGGGAAGAATAGAGGCAGGTGAGGTAGCTGGAGGAGGCAAAACAGTGTTTTGAAGTGGTGAGTAATGAACATTAAATTACTATATATATCTAGCTTGTTAGAAAAAACTGAATCACTAAGGCAAAGAAATGTGTCAGGTTTCGGCTAAGAAACGCAAGCAGGCACACACACACACACACACACACACACACACACACACACACACACACACACACACACACACACACACACACACACACACACACACACACACACACACACACACACACACACACACACACACACACACACACACACACACACACACACACACACACACACACGCTATTAGTTGCACTGTTCACTGTTAATCACTGTTAGTAATATCTTTGCATGTACAAAGTGCAGTAAAACCTGTGTTAGTGAATTGGAAGACAGATAATGAATGAGTTTTGCTTTGGGATAATGCATTTTAGTGTTGAACCAAAGCAACTGAAGGGAAGCAATGACTGTATTCTGCATTGAATTGAATGGAATGGGAACATTGATAAAGAGGTGGTTTTTGATCTAAGGAGGCCATTTAAGCTGCCTGAAGTTAAAAGCAGAGTGGAAGCGCCGAAACCAAAAGAGCCCTCTTTTCAACTGAGCTTATTTACTGTGTCCAGTGATGGAACTGGACACAGTGATGGAACTGGACACAGTGATGGAACTGGACACAGTGATGGAACTGGACACAGTGATGGAACTGGACACAGTGATGGAACTGGACACAGTGATGGAACTGGACACAGTAAATAAGCTCAGTTGAAAAGAGGGCTCTTTTGGTCTCGGCACATCGACTCTGCTTTTAACCTCAGGCAGCTTAAATGGCCTCCTTAGATAGTGAAAAGTCTCCTTTTGTACAGTTTCACAGTCAAGCCAACCCTCCCAGAACATAGACTTCCCACACTATAGGATGTTATATTGTTCTTCAATCATCACAGAACTGCCTAATGTCTATATACCATCTACAATAGTTTTTGTCTCTGTCTTGAAGGATATTCCCAACACTTTAGAATGCAATTTACATTTTGCATTCTTCAAAATCACCATCCTAATGTAGACTGACTGGGTTTAGGTGTTGATCTAGGGGGATTAAGTTGTCTATCTTATAACATAGCTACAGCATATCCCCAAAAAATACTGAAATGTATGTAAAGTTGTCATAGAAAGCTCAAACAAGGAAATGTTATTAGCTTCCAGTGAAATGTGCCCACCCACTGGGATGTGTCATGGTGGCTTAGTGAATGGATCTCACATTTTAGCAACCTACACCAAAGATTATCTATTATATTGACAAGATAGTCAAGTGACCGCTATAATAATGGAAATACATGTCCTCAAAGATGGAAGGCAGGCGGGAGGAGGCGAGATCAGGTGGGACCATTCTAGCCAATGAGAGGGAAGATACACGCGTGAACAACAAGAACAACTTCCATACAAAATTGTTTGATATCAGTGCATTCGTAACAACCTACCAATCACGAAACTTCTATTTGATCAATTAAGCCTAACATAGCAAATAAGTTATTCAACTTTTTGTTGACCAAATTCAACACTCATTGACCACCAAACAAAAATTCCTCACTTCGTGGTCTTACTTTCTTGGACAGATTTTGGGTGGAGTAAACCCTCTCGCTTCGCATCCTCTTTGCCTACACACACACACACACACCTCTGTTACACAAGCCTCTGGCACCTCTCACATTTGGCAGAGCACTTTTCAGCTCTTTTCAACTTTATAGTATATTATATAATTATTATTCTGCATCATTGGCACAGGTCCCGAATTTGTAGATATTTTGAGCAGTGGGGTTTTTGGTGAAGTTTACACTGGATTGCTCTTTCCCGCCTCCCCCCTTGTACATAAGAACATCTTGTAAAGGAATACATTCTTGGCACCCATATAGCCAGCACTATGCAGACATTTCTTTGGCATGCTTTGAAATGCAGAAAAACTGTAGAGGAAACAACATAAAGTCTGTTCGACATTTTAACCATGTGAATAAAGATGTTAATAATATTGTTAATAATAATGACGATGAGGAGTATAATGATAATGAACAAGACGACTTTAATATTGTGCACATTTTATTTGCATGCTGCACTGAGAATCTTTTCAGAAATGAGAGGGTGGATGTACAAGGAAGGCAGCTGATTTTGGGCTGTGTGCTTGTGGCTGTGTAGAGTAATACACTGTATACTTCCGGGTCATGGAAGAGTAACATATACTGTACTTCCTGGTCATGGGAGAAAGGGACACTGAAAAGTTACAAGATACTGTAACGTTATGGAGGATACATGTGCGGGGGCTATGGCCAGCTCTGCCACAGTTGGCTTTCAGACCAGGGACTATGAATAATAATACATTTCTAGCCTGACCATGTTGGAGTGCATCGCCTATGTCACCCTGTTCATATCAGACACTACAGGAAGCTAGAAGACAGAAGCAGCTCCAGGTCTTGATTGTGTGATAGAAGTTATACATGGTTGACTTTATATAACATTTCAAATATTTATTTCAATAAACCTCTTTGAAAACAAACTGAGCGTCTGCTATGTATGTCTGGGGCTTTATAGATTTTCTCTTTGTATACTTTTAAGTCTCACCCACGTTGGAGGTTTCCACCATCCTCTCACAGTTAATGTGGTCAATGGACATGCTATTGAGACACATTCGCTAACAGCAGTACAAATCAATGGTACTGTCAGAGACATTTTGATAGAAAAGAAAGTGCTGAAATTATATTAAGGAATATGTAAGAATTAAGTATTAATTGTAAAGAAACTATTATTTAAAAAATATATATAAGTTCATGTTTATAGAAACTCATGTTTTATTTGTTTATTGTGACACCTGGTGGTTACCAGTAGTGCATCAGCAGGGTAGTATAAGGGTTTAATGGCAACATGGCCCAGTCACTAACAGTGAACCATGCAAACCGATGCTGGTACTAAGACGGCACTCAACAAGCTGGATAAGGCCATAAGCAAACAAGAAAATGCTCATCCGGGGACAGCGCTCCTAGTGGCGAGGTACTTTAATACGGGGTAACTTAAATCCGTTTTACCTCATTTCTACTAGCATGTTAAATGTGCAACCACAGGAGAAGAAAAACTCTAGCCCACCTTTACTCCACACAGAGACGCGTACAAAGCTCTCTCCACCCTCCAGTTGGAAAATCTGACCATAACTCTATCCTCCTGATTCCTGCTTATAAGCCAAAACTAAAGCAGGAAGTACCAGCGACTCGCTCAATAAGGAAGTGGTCAGATGATGCAGATGCTAAGCTACAGGACTGTTTTACTAAGTTGACTGTGCCTTTAAACAGCTTGGAAAATTCCAGAAAATTATGTAATGACTTTTGATAGGCTTATTGACATAATTTGAGTCAATTGGTGGTGTACCTGTGGATGTATTTCAAGGCCTACCTTCAAACGCAGTGTCTCTTTGCTTGATATCGTGGGAAAATCTAAAGAAATGTATATTCCCCTAAGAAATCAGAAAGACCTCAGAAAAAAAATTGTAGACCTCCACAAATCTGGTTCATCCTTGGGAGCAATTTCCAAACATCTGAAGGTACCACGTTCATCTGCACAAACAATAGTACGCAAGTAAAAAACACCATGAGATCACGCAGCCGTCATACCGCTCTGGAAGGAGACACGGTCTGTTTTCTAGTAACAAAAGTACTTTTGTGCAAAAGTTGCATATCAATCCCAGAACAGCAGGAAAGGACCTTGTGAAGATGCTGGAGGAAACCGGTACAACAGTATCTATATCCACAGTAAAACAAGTTCTATATCGACATAACCTGCAAGGCCACTCTGCAAGTAAGAAGCCACTGTTCCAAACTGCCATAAAAAAACAGACTACGGTTTGCAACTGCACATGGGGAGAAAGATCTAACTTTTTGGAGAAATGTCCTCTGGTCTGATGAAACAAAAATAGAACTGTTTGGCCATATTGACCATCGTTATGTTTGGAGGAAAAAGGGGGAGGCTTGCAAACCGAAGAACACCATCCCAACTCTGAAGCACAGGGGTGGCAGCATCATGTTGTGGGGGTGCTTTGCTGCAGGAGGGACTGGTGCACTTCACAAAATAGATGGCATCATGAGGGAGGGAAATTATGTAGATATATTGAAGCAACATCTCAAGACATTAGTCAGGAAGTTAAAGCTTGGTCACAAATGGGTCTTACAAATGGACAATGACCCCAAGCATACTTCCAAAGTTGTGGCAAAAGGGCTTAAGGACAACAAAAGTCGAGGTATTGGAATGGCCATCACAAAGCCCTGACCTCAAACCTATAGAAAATTGTGGACAGAACTCAAAACACATGTGCGATCAAGGAGGCCTACAAACTTGACTCAGTTATCAAATAAAATGTATTTGTCACATACACATGGTTAGCAGATGTTAATGTGAGTGTAGTGAAATGCTTGTGCTTCTAGTTCCAACAATGCAGTAATAACGAGTAATCTCGTTGGTGATGGTACAGAACGGCATAGGCAAGATGCAGTAGATGGTATAGATGGTATCGAGTACCATCGAGTAAGATGCAGTAGATGGTATCGAGTACAGTATGCGGCGCATGTAACACATACAATTTGATTTGATTGTCTTGCGCCAAGCTGCGATTTAACATTTAAAAAAAAAATTATTATGTTTTGTTACTTTTTACCCCAGTGGGGGAAAAAGTGCCCAATTGTCATACTTCAGTAACCAGTAAAACCTACTTGAGTAAAAGTCTAAAAGTATTTAGTTTTAAATATACTTAAGTATTAAAAGTAAAAGTATAAATAATTTCAAATTCCTTATATTAAGAAAACCAGACCACCATTTTCTTGTTTTTTAAATTTATGGATAAATTAAATCATTCGTGGTCCTTCTGTAGCACAGTTGGTAGAGCATGGCGCTTGTAACGCCAGGATAGTGGGTTCGATTCCCGGGACCACCCATACGTAGAATGTATGCACACATGACTGTAAGTCGCTTTGGATAAAAGCGTCTGCTAAATGGCATATATTATTATTATTATTATAAAATGCAGCGAGTACTTTTGTTGTCAGAGAAAACATATAGAGTACAAAGTACATAATTTTCATTAGGAATGTAGTGAAGTTAAAGTATAAAGTTGTCAAAAATATAAATAGTAAAGTACAGATGAGATACCTAAAATTGTTTTTACTTAGGTTATACTTTCTAGTATTTTTAATTAAGTATTTTACATCACTGCTCGAATCTACGATGTGCCTTTAGATTTCAAGAAAATGAACTAAGTAATCATTTTTCACTTCTCACATTTACTTCCCAAACCCGTTTGGTCTGCTTCGCTAAGCGTTGGGCCTCTGGGTTTAGAAACACTCTGGTGCCATTGCGACCATCTCCATTTTGAAGTAGTCCATTTTCTTCTTCTACTACTTCTATGAGATGGTAAACAAACCAAAAGGGTGCATACTGCCACCTGGAGTGTGTTGTTTCAACAGGTATAAAGAAAAGGTTGGTGATTTTCTGCCACCTGCAGTTATGGAATGTTTGCTAATGAGTATAATTTTTATTTAATTTTATTTAACCTTTATTTAACCAGGAAGGGCTCATTGAGATTAAAATCTATTTTTCAAGAGCGCCCTGGCCAAGATAGGCAGCACCAAGTCCTTACAAAACAATTACAGACAGACGACATGAAAAACGACAAGTAATCTAGTAAAAACCATTGAATTCACAAGAGTATAAAACAGCAAATTAAAAACATTGACAGGTCAGGGAATCAGCCTCAAAATCCTTCATCAGTGATTTAAAAACACCAATCGGGACAAGTTCTTCCAGTTTAAAAGTATTTCGTAAGGTGTTCCAAGACGATGGCGCAGAGTACATAAAAGGCCTTTTACCAAATTCAGTTCAAACATTTGGAACAGTTAGCAGGATAAAGTCCAGCAAACTAAAAGAGTACCCACCATATCTCTGAACAATAAAAATGCACAAATAAAAAGGTAGTAAACCCAAAATGGCTTTGTAAATAAAAGTATACCAGTGACTGAGCCTACGAGTGACTAGAGAAGGCCAGCCAACCCTGGTATACAAAGTGCAGTGGTGCGTAAGGGTTTTGCAGTTTAAAATAAATCTCAAAGTGCCATGGTAAAGAGTGTCAATTGATCTCAAACACTGAGCGGAAGCATTCATATATAAAATATCCCCATAGTCTAGTAAAGGCATAAATGTAGCTGATATACTAACCTCCTTCTGGCTTCAAAAGAAAAACAGGCCTTATTCCTAAAATAAAATCCCAATTTCAGCTTCAATTTTTTTGTAAGTTGTTCAATATGCAATTTGAAAGAGAGGCCATCATCAATTAAAATTCCAAGATATTTATATGGGGTTACAACCTCAATCTCCTTGCCCTGACAGGTAGTAATAGGTGAAAGGTTCAGAGGTCTATTTCTTGCATTAGAAAACACCATTAGTTTAGTTTTGTCAGTATTGAGGATACGCTTCAATTGACACAAGGTATGTTGAACAGTATAAAAAGCAGTTTGCAAGTTCTGGAAAGCTTTTGTAAGAGACGAGTCACAACAGTAAATAACAGTATCATCAGCATAAAAATGAAGTTGTGCATTTTGGACATTTTTGTCTAAATAATTGATATAAATAGTGAATAAGAGAGGACCAAGTACAGAGCCTTGGGGCACACCATTCAAGACAGACAATTTAACAGACATAAGCCCATCAAATTGAGTGTACTGAGTTCTATCAAACAGATAGTTAACAAACCATGCAACTGCATGCTCCGAAAGACCTACACTCGACAATCTCTGCCTTAGTATAGCATGATCAACTGTATCAAAAGCCTTAGAGAGATCAATAAAAAGTGAGACACAGTGCTGTTTTTTGTCAATGGCTTCAGTGATATAATTTAAAACCTTCATGGCTGCTGTAAATGTGCTATGCTTCTTCCTGAAGCCCGATTGGTACATTGATAAAATAGGAGTTAGTAAATAAAAACTCTTCAAGCTGTTCACTTACAAGGGTTTCAAGTATTTTCAACAGGGGTGACAGCTTTAAGAAAAAATAATCAAGTGGCTAATCCATCCTGATGACCTGGATGGAATTATGTGATCCTTTCCAAACCCATAGGAAGTACCACATCTATCTATCTCTTTTGCGTCCACCACTGAAAGGTGAGCTTTTGGCCATGCGATGGCGACATTGTATAATTTCATGCAAAAGGGTTGAAACTAACTGAAATTGTTTCCAAACTCGGCGATACAATGTTAATGAGTGGTTACAGTTAAACACTGAAACATTACTTTTTTTTTTTACAACGTAATGCAGTAACTTTAGTGGCAGGGTAAGTTATGGTACTTGTCTATGCATTTTTGGAATCATGTTTTATAGCATTGATTGCCATTTACAATATTTCTAGTTTATAAAGGATATTATGATTCGGTAATTCCAACAGCCAACACTGCTCATTAAATCGAATAATAAGATTAGGCCTATGCTATAGCCTAGCAAGCCTATAGGCCTGATGAATAATGCACTTTTTTATGCATTCGAATTTAAAACCTGCATCGTCACAACACACAATTGGCTTGTTTGAGTGGTAAGGCTGATAAAGCAACCAAATGCAGATGAAAGTCGAGGAGTGAATTCGGGGAGGTGCATCTACGACAGCCAAAAGTCGGAACAATGATTTGGTTTTCCAACAAGCATGGCTCAATGCAACATGGCAATGTTGCCATTGTTTATACGTTTCTTTGAAATGTTGAAATAAACATGTCTCCAAACTCCATAATGTAAATATACGTGCGTAGGCTTACATTGTACTATTAATTGGAGATAGACTCAAATATTACATTCACTTGTACACTGTTTAGATGTGAATTGCGGGCAAGTTACTTCCTGTTTCAGTAACGTCTTTGGTCACGTTCGCGGCAATCAAACAAAAACACGAATGATTGGTTGACAATTAGTGCCTCCCACAATGCAGGAGATGGCTGCAAGTTGCAGCTGGTGAGGAGCAACTACATCAAATTGCAGTTGAAACTTCATGACCTTTGATCATAGGGTTGTTGTAAAGTTAATGTAGTCGACATGTCGGCGCAAGTCAGATTTTATTTTAACCCCATAATGCAATACAATTTGAAAGGCAGTGACCACCGACTTGATAAAAGTGATCCGTTCCAACGCGCCCAATGCGATTGATATATGATCTAGCCATGTAGACTGTCCGCCAGCGACATTCTGACGTTTTAGTCAAGTTGCGTGATATTCTTCAATGGCTGTTCTTCTTATGGTTGCCTATTGGGCCAATATAGTCCCGTAAAAGGCGTCAAACTTACTCATTGTACGTTCTGGTTGTCGATCAAAGTAAATTACAGTGCCGAAGGAAACCATCAGGGCGTTCGCTTGTAAAATACAAAGCTGTGATTGGAGGTAGCGTCTGTCAAAATGACATTTTCGCCATTATCATTGGATAGAATTTCAGTCAGTTGGTATTTTTGGATTTTGATTGGAGGAATCTGTCTGTAGGCGGTAATGTTACCCTGCGGTCACTGAAGCGCAGTACGGGAGGGCGGATCATCATCGTGGTGGCAGCTACACTCGGAGACTCCCGACAAACTGTCAAAAATATTCAGCAAACGGTGAGTCAACTCAAAATAAACTCATCCTTTTATCGGGCAAATCGTCTAGGTACCTCGGGTTACGACTATCATGTTGTTCTGATATGGTTTGTTGATTTATCAGTGAAGAAGGGACGGTGATTTTGGATGAGAAATACGCACGTTACGCATCATAGCAAGAAGTGCATGGGTGAAGTCGCAGTGTCACACCCGAGTGTCACAGCGCAGGAGCTGTGGCTGTTCGCAAAGTTATGCAAGCTTGACTGTGTGTGTGTGTGTGTGTGTGTGTGTGTGTGTGTGTGTGTGTGTGTGTGTGTGTGTGTGTGTGTGTGTGTGTGTGTGTGTGTGTGTGTGTGTGTGTGTGTGTGTGTGTGTGTGTGTGTGTGTGGCCATAACGTCATTCAATTAGGGCTAAGCAACTGCGCACATGGTTCCTATTGGTATAAGCCTTTATAAAGTGCAATTCCTAATGTTAAGGGGGTGTTTTTTGTTTGTTTGGAGGGCTTCAGCTCAGTCGGGACCTCCAGTTTAGTCGGGACCTCCCGCAGAGCTTCTTCAAATCCGACTGTTGACAAATGTGAATTTTGAATACTCAACATTGTGACATTTGGATCATTTCGATGTTACGGTTTAAAATGTAGTTTAATTTCCTATAAGGCTGGAATAGGCTACGTGTTATGCTCTGATTTAGTTAGCGGATTAAACTCAAAGATTTATAATGGAGTTGAGCGGCGACTAGTGTGGGTTTTTATACGTTTTTATAAAGTTGTTATTTTAAAAAACTAGCCCTCAATTACACAGACAAATCTCGTGTTTAATTGCGGGCTTTTCTTTGGGTGTTGAAATCTGTCATTTAAAAAAATAAAAACCCACACTAGTAGCCCGCTCAACTACATCATAAATCTTGGAGTTGAGTTTATCGGCTATGATTTAGTGAATATAATCTCCAAAGCAACCTTCAGGGCTACTACACAGCAGCTGAGATATTGCACTGTAGCCAGAAAGCTGTTTATCTTGAACATGTGCTGTCTGCTTAGAGCAGTTATTGACAATTATATCTTTCACTGCCATGTGTTTCAAAGTGCAGTCTGTAGGCCTATCCATGAAAAGGAACATGTACCCTCTGCCAACTGGCCACCCCATTGCATCACATTACTGTAAACACTGAGTTACTTTCTATTTGATTTCTGTAGACTATTATCAACCCTCAGGCCTCTTGTGTTGCCATGCCTCCTAGATGTTGATGATAGGAATGATAAGAGGAAGAGCAGAGAGAGGATTATTCTTGCTATTAGAGAGGAGTGTGGATCCTGCAGGAGATTACTGGACAATCCTCCCCAGATTACTACAGGCAGGAATCAGAGGTGGGTCTATCTAACCCAGCGGTGGCTTCGTTACTGGCTATATTCTGTCTGATTGTCAAATGATATATTTTACCTTTAGAAACATGCAGGTGAGGGTAACACCATACATTAAGATTCTCTTATACCTATGAGTGATGCTGTAATTACTACAGTAATAAGGTTGTTGTTGTTAGTAATTATAGTATCATTACAGAATAGCAACGTTGGAGCGGCAGGTAGCCTATCAGTTAGAGTGTTAGGTCAGTAGCCGACAAGGTGAAAAATCTGCCGAGGTGCCCGTGAGCAAGGCACTTAACCCTAATTTGCTCCAGGGTTGCTGTACTACTCTGGCTGACCCTGTAAAACAACACATTTCACTGCACCTATTCCGGTGTATGTGACAATAAAAAGCATATTTATCTTAATTGTGCATATGTTTACTCCCTTTCTTTGGCACCGCTGCAGTTAGAGACATTTCCGGCACGAATCCACACACTCCGATCAGACCAAATTGGCCAAATGAGGTGGAGGCCTCATCTGATCTGCGTGTGTGTGGGTTTCCGTGTCTTTGTCTATTGGCCCATGCTAGCTTGTAGCATAGCTGAGCTAAGAGGGGAAGTATGTTAGGCTGTGGATTAATCATGCAGACATGTACTCGTTGATGTTTTCGTATCCCAAAGGATAACTTCTGGACTTGTGTCCTGACCTGGAATGGTTCCACTAGGATTACTGTGTCATATGTCAAATATGTCAAAATGAAAGTAGCCTATCTAGCCTGCCCTGGGTAAAAGTCTGCTAATCATTAGTGACCTTTGGTTAGGTCGTTAGAGGTTTGTATTGGTCAACCTAGTTTTTCCTCGTGTCAACTGTGTAGTTTCACGCATCCCCCTTCACCTAGTACAAGAATTCAAACAGTGGTGATTTCATTAACCTCGCTCACGTTGTTGTCAAAGGATTGTCGATATCTATTTGTGGTTGAAACGACCCATTTTAATTGTACTATTTGGTCTCTGTGCCAGTGCATGTTAATGTAACGTCTCGTTCAGCTTCTAGCCGTCCAAACAGGAGCAGACAACCTGGAAGCTACGTAGTCATCACTCCACCGAGGCGGCACAATAAAAAAGCGCTTTGGAATGGAATGTATTTATTCAGAAACACATCTAGTGGATTGTGGAAGCTTTTGTTTGGAATGCTACAGGGAGGAGACAGACAGAGCGAGGAATCCTAGGATCACAGCGCACGTTCACTGCAAAGGGCAAAAGTGACAAGAAATGTTAGCTTTGGGGTGGAGAAACGAACCTTTTACGGCTGCCAGTCGACAGTGTCTACATGCCTCGTGAAGAAGAAAATCTAAAACGCAAACAGAACTTTTGGGAAAATTCCTCGGGTGGATTTGTAATGTCATTACACTATCACAAGTTAGGTTTTTTTCTATATCGTGCCCTGCAAAGGGGATTGCTTCTCGGATACACATGGCATGACGCCCTACACTCTCTGGAGTTAAAATGTAACAAAATAAGTCCCTAAAGCTCGCTCGACAGCGCTGTTGGGAAACGTACCAAGTCCGTGTTAAAATGACCTACAACTTTCATTCTGTTTAAATTAGAAGTGAAAGGACTATTGGAATCAAATGAATCCTACCTCAATAGAGACCGATGTGCATCGTGTACAGTGACACCGATCAGTAGATCCTTTTAGGCCAGCTCCAACTACACGCATGGGACACATTTTCATTAAGCACTAAAACCCTTGGATTATTACACAAGAGCGGTTATTACAAAACGACTGAATTAAATTGAGGTTATCAGGAAGGGTACGAATTGATGAACGAGCATACTAGGTGAGAGGGGCCCCCAGTCTAGCTAGCAAGAGTGAATAGGAGAAACCAATTGAGTAGAACTAGCACTCTCAATTCCTCTCCACTCTCCCTCACTCTGCTAATCTGTTCTGATCTGTGTCTCCCATCCCTGTGGCTGCTGCTGCTCACCATGACTCTGCTAGCCTGGCCTGCATGACCCATCTGAAGCGGGACCCTTGGCAGTGTGTGTTGCAGCAGAGATAGGAAGTCAAGCCACAGTAACTTTAGACCTAGAGAGGCCTGGTCAACAATAGATAGACAGGCCCTCTGAAAGAGCCTGTCAATGGAGTTTGGGCCTATGGGAAGCCTGTGAAATCAATCACCCATTTCTTCAGTATTTTCAAACGATGTAGTATTTTTGCCCCTCAATTAACCACCATTACAGCCATGATGGGAGTGGCTGTCCTCAGAGAGCATGCGTGATGCTGTGCGGTCCAGCAGGGGCACTGGACAGGGATGGGTCAGGGCCTGTGATGGATATCAGGCGGTGTCGGTACAGTGAGGTAATGGTAACCAAACAGAGTGTGTAGGGCTTAGGGAGTTGGCGTGACTGTCTTCACTCCTGATCGCTGTATCACGGTGTGGTGTACCCCAGCCTCCTACCTCTGCCCCAAGCCACCGATCGTCATGACAACCAGGACACTGTCATTATTGCTGTTGGCCCAATCTGTAGTTGATCGGATCGATTATCCATAATGCAATTACAGCAGCCTTGTTTCTTATCCGTCCGGTCAGTCTGGCATCCGTGAGCAGGGATCGATACTAAGGTCGCCTGCTTTTATGGCCAATAACAGGACAGTTACCTGCGAATGTGAATATAACATAACATAAACTGTTATATACTGTTACATCTATCTATATGGACAGTTTATACCTATTGGGTAGTTTGAATAGTTTCACTTCTACAATCATGTGTGATAATAAGTTGACTTTTTTTGTGGGCACATGCTCAAAGGCAATACATCATTGACAGGGTGAAGATGTTGTAAGCCTGATAGGACAGTACTGTGTCTCCCTTTTAAAAGCATCAATGGAACATCTCTGGCTTCATCTCTCCTCGCTCTGACTGTAAGTGTCTCATTGAGACGTGTGAGATAGTTTTGGACCCATTCCAGGGAGTCTAATGTGCTGGCAGAAGGGTTCTTGTATTTCCAGGGCGCCCCCGAACAGGACTGGAGTTATACATTGTCTGCTGGCTGATTGGAAGAATATGGGTCTGGGATTGGAATGCAACGATGGTTTATCTCAATTATGCTAGGTTGTCATTTCTGAGAGGATCACGAAGAGTTGTTGGCGTTGTGTACAGCACCTCCCACATTTCTTCTCACCTTGAAGTAGGTTGTGTTAGTTGGTGGTCGGTCGTAGTTGTTACTTTTTCACACCTGGATAATCGCAAGAGGAATCAGTCGAAAGATGGCCATTTTACTTTGAGTTTTGTTTAATCACCAATACCGATTGATGATTACTTAAGTGTTGTTTATGGTTGTGCCAGATTGTGCTGTCTGAGCTTGTCCAGTATCGCTGTGGACAAATTTCACCCATTCACAGCTTGTGTTTCTACATTGGCCTATCATATCACCACCCTCTTTTAATTTGCTTGTGTTTTCTGCCAGATCAAGGCAACGCTCCTTCCCTCCATTTAGCAGTGCATCAACAGAAACCTTTCTAGTTTACGTTAATTAAGCATTCCTAGTCACTGGTCTTATCACGCCAATTGACCCATTATCAAACAGTACTATACTGTACAGAGCTTTGCTTGGGATCTCTTAAAAATGCAAAGCTTAGACTGCCACATAGACATTTTAAGTGCAAGCACTTTTTATCAGTGAAAAACAACAGGATGATAAGATGGAGGAGAATGGATAGAACAACTATGGATTGGAATGCTGGTAGGTTAGAACATAAGGATGGGAGGAGAAGGAGGTGGCTATGTGGGACTTTACTTTGGATTAGTAAATAGGATAAACCGGCGAGCGATATCTTTCTGTGCTTTATTAAGTTGGTTGACTTTCGGCCAAGTGGTCGTCCATAGTCGACCACGACTTTGAGATTGCGTGACAGCAGCGGGTGAATGAAGAATGGAGAGAAGGATGGAAAGAGGACAGAGGCAGCAAAGGGTTGGCCGGCAGTGTAATCCCCTGCAACAGGACAACGGAGGCAGCAAAGGGTTGGCCGGCGGTGTAATCCCCTGCAACAGGACAACGGAGGCAGCAAAGGGTTGGCCGGCGGTGTAATCCCCTGCAACAGGACAACGGAGGCAGCAAAGGGTTGGCCGGCGGTGTAATCCCCTGCAACAGGACAACGGAGGCAGCAAAGGGTTGGCCGGCGGTGTAATCCCCTGCAACAGGACAACGGAGGCAGCAAAGGGTTGGCTGGCGCTGTAATCCCCTGCAACAGGACAACGGAGGCAGCAAAGGGTTGGCCGGCGGTGTAATCCCCTGCAACAGGACAATTGAGGCAGCAAAGGGTTGGCCGGTGGTGTAATCCCCTGCAACAGGACAACGGAGGCAGCAAAGGGTTGGCCGGCGGTGTAATCCCCTGCAACAGGACAACGGAGGCAGCAAAGGGTTGGCCGGCGGTGTAATCCCCTGCAACAGGACAACGGAGGCAGCAAAGGGTTGGCCGGCGGTGTAATCCCCTGCAACAGGACAACGGAGGCAGCAAAGGGTTGGCCGGCGGTGTAATCCCCTGCAACAGGACAACGGAGGCAGCAAAGGGTTGGCCGGCGGTGTAATCCCCTGCAACAGGACAACGGAGGCAGCAAAGGGTTGGCCGGCGGTGTAATCCCCTGCAACAGGACAACAGAGGCAGCCGGGCCACAGCTTGGCTTTAACTGTCAATCAGGCCTCCAGCAGAATTATAGCCACCGTGTCGCCTGGGACACATCCAACACCCCATTATCACCACACAGCTAGACACAGAGATAGATGGATGTAGGGAGAGGGAGAGAGAACCACTACCATTACCAAAGGTAATCATGGAGGAGGGAAGGGGGGAGAGGAGAGAGAGGACCACCATTACCAAAGGTAATCATGGAGGAGGGAGGGGGAGAGGGGAGAGAGGACCACCATTACCAAAGGTAATCATGGAGGAGGGAGGGGGAGAGGAGAGAGAGGACCACCATTACCAAAGGTAATCATGGAGGAGGGAGGGGGGAGAGAGAGGACCACCATTACCAAATGTGATCATGGAGGAGGGAGGGGGAGAGGAGAGAGAGAACCACCATTACCAAAGGTAATCATGGAGGGGGGGAGAGGAGAGAGAGAACCACCATTACCAAAGGTAATCATGGAGAAGGGAGGTGGGGAGAGGAGAGAGAACCACCACTACCAAAGGTAATCATGGAGGAGGGACAGGAGAGAGAGAACCACCATTACCAAAGGTAATCATGGAGGAGGGAGGGGGAGAGGAGAGAGCCACCATTACCAAAGGTAATCATGGAGGGGGAGAGGAGAGAGAACCACCATTACCAAAGGTAATCATGGAGGAGGGAGGGGGAGAGGAGAGAGAGAACCAGGATTACCAAAGGTAATCATGGAGGAGGGAGGGGGAGAGGAGAGAGCCACCATTACCAAAGGTAATCATGGAGGGGGAGAGGAGAGAGAGCCACCATTACCAAAGGTAATCATGGAGGAGGGAGGGGGAGAGGAGAGAGCCACCATTACCAAAGGTAATCATGGAGGAGGGAGGGGGAGAGGAGAGAGAGAACCACCATTACCAAAGGTAATCATGGAGGAGGGAGGGGGTAGAGGAGAGAGAGAACCACCATTACCGAAGGTAATCATGGAGGAGGGAGAGGAGAGAGAGAACCACCATTACCAAAGGTAATCATGGAAGAGGGAGGAGGAGATAGGAGAGAGAACCACCATTACCAAAGGTAATCATGGAGGGGGGAGGTGGGGAGAGGAGAGAGAACCACCACTACCAAAGGTAATCATGGAGGAGGGACAGGAGAGAGAGAACCACCATTACCAAAGGTAATCATGGAGGAGGGAGGGGAGAGGAGAGAGCCACCATTACCAAAGGTAATCATGGAGGGGGAGAGGAGAGAGAACCACCATTACCAAAGGTAATCATGGAGGAGGGAGGGGGAGAGAGAGAGAGAACCAGGATTACCAAAGGTAATCATGGAGGAGGGAGGGGGAGAGGAGAGAGCCACCATTACCAAAGGTAATCATGGAGGGGGAGAGGAGAGAGAGCCACCATTACAAAAGGTAATCATGGAGGAGGGAGGGGGAGAGGAGAGAGCCACCATTACCAAAGGTAATCATGGAGGAGGGAGGGGGGAGAGGAGAGAGAGAACCACCATTACCAAAGGTAATCATGGAGGAGGGAGGGGGTAGAGGAGAGAGAGAACCACCATTACCGAAGGTAATCATGGAGGAGGGAGAGGAGAGAGAGAACCACCATTACCAAAGGTAATCATGGAAGAGGGAGGAGGAGATAGGAGAGAGAACCACCATTACCAAAGGTAATCATGGAGGGGGAGGGAGGAGAGAGAGGACCACCATTACCAAAGGTAATTATGAAGGAGGGAGGGGGAGAGAAGAGAGAGAAGCACCATTACCAAAGGTAATCATGGAGCAGGGAGGGGGAGAGGAGAGAGAGGACCACCATTACCAAAGGTAATCATGGAGGAGGGAGGGGAAGAGAGAGAGGACCACCATTACCAAAGGTAATCATGGAGGAGGGAGGGGGAAGAGAGAGAGGACCACCATTACCAAAGGTAATCATGGAGGAGGGAGGGGAGGAGAGAACCACCATTACCAAAGGTAATCATGGAGGAGGGAGGGGGAGAGAGAACCACCATTACCAAAGGTAATCATGGAGGAGGGAGGGGAAGAGAGAGAGGACCACCATTACCAAAGGTAATCATGGAGGAGGGAGGGGAAGAGAGAGAGAAGCACCATTACCAAAGGTAATCATGGAGGAGGGAGGGGGAGAGGAGAGAGAGGACCACCATTACCAAATGTAATCATGGAGGGGGAGAGGAGAGAGAGGACCACCATTACCAAAGGTAATCATGGAGGAGGGGGGGGAGAGAGGACCACCATTACCAAAGGTAATCATGGAGGGGGGAGAGGAGAGAGAGGACCACCATTACCAAATGTAATCATGGAGGAGGGGGAGGAGAGAGAGAGAGAACCACTACCATTACCGAAGGTAATCATGGAGGAGGGGGGGAAGAGGACCACCATTACCAAAGGTAATCATGGAGGAGGGAGGGGGGAGAGGAGAGAGCCACCATTACCAAAGGTAATCATGGAGGAGGGAGGGGGGAGAGGAGAGAGAGAACCACCATTACCGAAGGTAATCATAGAGGAGGGAGGGGGAGGAGAGAGCTGCTTTGAGTACCGTTACTTGACTCTCTTTTGGAGAACTTCCTATTAACCATTAATACTACAACATAGGACTGAGCTTTAGTTTATTTGTTCGCTAATGTTCCCTCAGACTTAGGCCAGGCTTAGTGTGTCTGCTACCTGTGTGTTAGTGTTTGTTTTGGGATTAGAATTGTCCTTTGTGTCTGCTGCTGTGCGTTCCATTGCGATGTGTCAAGCCTTGCTCTGCAACAATGGGCAGCATAGTTTCCAATCCTGGCAAACACAGACCCAGCGCTGTGTGTGTGTGTGTGTGTGCTTGAGCGTGAGCGAGAGAGAACCTACATGCACATAAACGTGGGAGGGAGACACAGGGAATTGGCACAGGGGAATTAATTCTCTGTCACTCTATCCCAACCCCAACCCTCACCCTCCCACACAGAGACTCAGACTGGCTTGTCAGACGAGAGAGAGAGGCCCAAGGAGGAGTGGAGAGGGGGATTGGCTAGTACAGGGTGTGGCAGTGGCTCCAGTACTTTTAGAGCAGAACTATGCTCTCTCTCTTTCTCCCTCCTCCCTCTTCCAGAGTACAACCTAATGGGCTACACCAGGGTCTGAATTACATCGAACAGAAATGTCCCTGA
>NW_025745181.1:97500-100000 GCF_021184085.1 Oncorhynchus gorbuscha
CTCCTTACTGGATATCTCTCTCTCTCTCTCAAGTCCTCCCTCCTTACTGGATATCTCTCTCTCTCATGTCCTCCCTCCTTACTGGATATCTCTCTCTCGCTCTCATGTCCTCCCTCCTTACTGGATATCTCTCGCTCTCATGTCCTCCCTCCTTACTGGATATCTCCCTCGCTCTCCGCTTTGCTTTGTCGTTGTAGGTCTTTCTGCTTCTGTCTTTCTCTCTTCTTTCTGTCTTCGTCGGTCTGTTTTTATCTCTCTCTCTCTCACACACACACACACACACACACACACACACACACACACACACACACACACACACACACACACACACACACACACACACACACACACACACACACACACACACACACACACACACACACACACACACACACACACACACACACACACACACACACACACACACATTATTTTTCTGTAATAGAGGAGAAGTGACCCTTTCTAACGGTACCATTTTTATGTCTCAACAAGGGCTGTTTGTTACAGTGACCGTATTACCGCCACACAGGCGGTCACAAGTCATGATGGCAGTCAAATTCCACATGACCGTTTTAGTCACGGTAATTAGGCTTCTCCAAGCTCTGATGCTGCTGATGGTCATTAATAGCCTACCAAACGTGCTCCTGCCTGGTACTCGGCACTCTATTGTCCCTCTAATCACTCTGACATCAATGCAAATGTAATTGAAAATCAAATTAAATACTTCATGAGAGCCCATGAGCTCATGTTACACAACATTTCTAAAGGATATGCAATTGCATGAAAAAACAGAGTGATGGCCTCTATTAAAAAGAGGAGGATCCCATCAGCTTTCTATAGGTTGTTCTCTTTACAAAAGGATGACATGAAAATGAACCATGGGAATAGCATCCTCCATTCGCTATTTAAATGCACAGGTGACATATATTTGTTTCCCCTGCCCCTGTTCCGAGGTATATAATAATGGTCAATTCTAAATCAAAACAAATTTCACACACAAACTCAGCAAAAAAATAAATGCCCCTTTTTCAGGACCCTGTCTTTTAAAGTTAATTCGTAAAAATCCAAATAACTTCACAGATCTTCATTGTAAAGGGTTTAAACACTGTTTCCCACCCTCCAGCATGACAATGCTACCAGCCATACTGCTCATTCTGTGCGTGATTTCCTGTAAGACAGGAATGTCAGTGTTCTGCCATGGCCAGCGAAGAGCCCGATCTCAATCCCATTGAGCACGTCTGGAACCTTGGATCGGAGGGTGAGGACTAGGGCCATTCCCCCCAGAAATGTCCGGGAACTTGCAGGTGCCTTGGTGGAGGAGTGGGTTAACATCTCCAAGCAAGAACTGGCAAATCTGGTCCATGAGGAGGAGATGCACTGCAGTACTTAAATGCAGCTGGTGGCCACACCAGATACTGACTGTTACTTTTGATTTTGACCCCCCCTTTGTTCAGGGACACATTATTCCGTTTCTGTTAGTCACATGTCTGTGGAACTTGTTCAGTTTATGTCTCAGTTGTTGAATCTTGTTATGTTTATACAAATATTTAAACATGTTAAGTTTGCTGAAAATAAACGCAGTTGACAGTGAGAGGACGTTTCTTTTTTTGCTGAGTTTATTATTTAGTATATGTTAAGACTAGATAAAATCAAGAATAGTCTTAAATGCCCTTCGCATGTAGGATCGAGACGAAGCCAGTATCGCTATACTCATTAGTATCGCTGTAAGGAAACAAAACGCGAAGGGCACGCAACTTCTTTAGGAAAACAGCCCTGATGTTGGAAACAAACATCTTTATGTTGTCATCCAGTGTCACATTTATTTTCCAATCTATAGCACACAGTATTTTACATTCAGAAGGTTTTTAAAGGACCAAAGAGTTTGGTCTGCTTCGTGGTTTCATTTTTGCAATGGAAAAAATATTGCAATACTGGTATCGTCCCAGGCCTACTAGCATGTTGTTCAAATAGTTGGACAGAAGGGTGTGTTCATAACAATTCAACTGTTCTACCCTGTTAGCTAGCAAATAGGAGGTGGAGGTGTGATGGTGCTTTGCTGGTGACATTGCCTGTGAGTTGGCTAAACTTTAAATATAAAGATTAGCTGGCTACTCACTAGCATGTGGGCTTGTGCTTGAGAGACTGCTGATGAGACCGGTGTTAATTTTCGATAATGCCTGCTACAAGAAGTTAGTCGTTATTAGTGAATGTACATTATTCATGGGTCTGGTTACATTTTGTAACAAAAAGGGCATTTTTGTAGACAGACTTGAAAGCCAGATCAGTGATTATTGCGAAAAAGCAGGTTAAACTTTTCATAAAATAATTGAATTATTAGTGGGTCTTATGGTTGTGGAAGGCAGGTATAATTTCACCAGTCCTGAATTCATTAGATTATTGCTCACTGTTTTGAAATGCCGTGTATTTCACGTTTTATTGAACAATAAAGCTTATGCTTTTTAGGCCATATCACCCAGCCCTAATTACACTATTGAATAAT
>NW_025745182.1:0-45000 GCF_021184085.1 Oncorhynchus gorbuscha
TAGATACATATTAACCCTGGACTCTGTGTCTCTCTCTATAGGTTACCTTGGGGGATATTAATAGATACATATTAACCCTGGACTCTGTGTCTCTCTCTATAGGTTGCCTTGGGGGATTTCCGTCACTCTCGTCAGGAGATTGAGGCTCTGTCCATTGTGAAGATGAAGGAGCTAACCAGGATGTATTCTAAGAAAGACAACACAGAGGCAGACAGCTGGAGGGCTGTGGCTCAGGATGTCTGGGACACCGTGGGGATAGGGGAGGACAGGAGGGAGGAGGTGGAGGAGGGAGGAGGGGGGGCAGGGCCTGGGGGGGTGTACGACCTGAAGGCTCATATTGATAGGCTGACGGATGTTCTACAGGAAGTAAAGATTCAGAATAATATGAAGGTATGTCTCTCTTTTTATGGACTCCTCAATTAGTGTCAGCCGCTTGCTGTTGTGCTGTGCTATTTTGGTACTGATTGTACGTTTATAGACTTTTAAAGTCTCACAGTAATCTCTCTCATCTCCCTCTCTCTGTGTCTGTCTCTCTCTGTCTCTCTCTGTGTCTGTCTCTCTCTCTGTCTCTCTCTCTGTCTCTCTCTGTGTCTCTCTCTCTCTGTCTCTCTCTCTCTCTGTGTCTCTCTCTGTGTCTGTCTCTCTCTCTGTGTCTGTTTCTCTCTCTGTCTGTCTCTCTCTGTCTGTCTCTCTTTCTTTCTGTGTCTAATTGTGATTGGTTGTGATTCTGATTCTAATTGTGATTGGTTGTGATTCTGATTTTAATTGTGATTGGTTGTGATTCTGATTCTAATTGTGATTGGTTGTGATTTTAATTGTGATTGGTTGTTATTCTGATTCTAATTGTGATTGGTTGTGATTCTGATTCTAATTGTGATTGGTTGTGATTCTGATTCTAATTGTGATTGGTTGTGATTTTAATTGTGATTGGTTGTTATTCTGATTGTAATTGTGATTGGTTGTGATTCTGATTCTAATTGTGATTGGTTGTGATTCTGATTCTAATTGTGATTGGTTGTGATTCTGATTCTAATTGTGATTGGTTGTGATTCTGATTCTAATTGTGATTGGTTGTGATTCTGATTCTAATTGTGATTGGTTGTGATTCTGATTCTAATTGTGATTGGTTGTGATTCTGATTCTAATTGTGATTGGTTGTGAAGGATGAAGAGATCAAAGCTCTGAGAGACAGGATGGTCAAGATGGAGAGCATTATACCTACTGGACAGGTAGAGAGACACACTGCACACCACACGTTAAATGTTTTTTATTCAACCTTTATTTAACTTCAATTTAACAACACATTCTTATTTAACCAAAAGGCCTCCTGTGGGGAGACACCACAACACTACATAAAGAGAGACACCACAACACTACATAAAGAGAGACACCACAACACTACATAAAGAGAGACACCACAAAACTACATAAAGAGAGACACCACAACACTACATAAAGAGAGACAACACAAAACTACATAAAGAGAGACACCACAACACTACATAAAGAGAGACACCACTACATAAAGAGAGACACCACATAGAGACACCACAACACTACATAAAGAGAGACACCACTACATAGAGACAACACTACATAAAGAGAGACACCACAACACTACATAAAGAGAGACACCACAACACTACATAAAGAGAGACAACACTACATAAAGAGAGACACCACAACACTACATAAAGAGAGACACCACAACACTACATAAAGAGAGACACCACAACACTACATAAAGAGAGACACCACAACACTACATAAAGAGAGACACCACAACACTACATAAAGAGAGACACCACATAGAGACACCACAACACTACATAAAGAGAGACACCACTACATAAAGAGAGACAACACTACATAAAGAGAGACACCACAACACTACATAAAGAGAGACACCACAACACTACATAAAGAGAGACAACACTACATAAAGAGAGACAACGCTACATAAAGAGAGACACCACAACACTACATAAAGAGAGACACCACAACACTACATAAAGAGAGACACCACAACACTACATAAAGAGAGACACCACAACACTACATAAAGAGAGACACCACAACACTACATAAAGAGAGACACCACAACGCTACATAAAGAGGGACACCACAACGCTACATAAAGAGAGACACCACAACACTACAGAAAGAGAGACACCACAACACTACAGAAAGAGAGACACCACAACACTACAGAAAGAGAGACACCACAACACTACAGAAAGAGAGACACCACAACACTACATAGAGACACCACAACACTACATAAAGAGAGACACCACAACACTACATAAAGAGAGACAGCACAACACTACATAAAGAGAGACAGCACAACACTACATAAAGAGAGACAAGAAAACACTACATAAAGAGAGACACCACCACACTACATAAAGAGAGACAAGACAACACAACATAAAGAGAGACACCACAACACTACATAAAGAGAGACACCACAACACTACCTAAAGAGAGACACCACAACACTACATAAAGAGTGACACCGCAACACTACATAAAGAGAGACACCACAACACTACATAAAGAGAGACACCACAACACTACATAAAGAGAGACACCACAACACTACATAAAGAGAGACAACACTACATAAAGAGAGACAACACTACATAAAGAGAGACAACACTACATAAAGAGAGACACCACAACACTACATAAAGAGAGACACCACAACACTACATAAAGAGAGACACCACAACATAAAGAGAGACACCACAACAGTACATAAAGAGAGACACCACAACACTACATAAAGAGAGACACCACAACACTACATAAAGAGAGACACCACAACACTACATAAAGAGAGACACCACAACACTACAGAAAGAGAGACACCACAACACTACATAAAGAGAGACACCACAACACTACATAAAGAGAGACACCACAACACTACATAAAGAGAGTCCTAAGACACCACAACACTACATAAAGAGAGACAGCACAACACTACATAAAGAGAGACAAGACAACACAACATAGAGACCACACAACACTACATAAAGAGAGACAAGACAACACAACATAAAGAGAGACACCACAACACTACATAAAGAGAGACACCACAACACTACATAAAGAGAGACACCACAACACTACATAAAGAGAGACAAGACAACACTACATAAAGAGAGACAACACTACATAAAGAGAGACACCACAACACTACATAAAGAGAGACACCACAACACTACATAAAGAGAGAGACACTACAACACTACATAAAGAGAGACACCACAACACTACATAAAGAGAGACACCACAACACTACATAAAGAGAGACACCACAACACTACATAAAGAGAGACACCACAACACTACATAAAGAGAGACACCACAACACTACATAAAGAGAGACACCACAACACTACATAAAGAGAGACACCACAACACTACATACAGAGAGTCCTAAGACACCACAACACTACATAAAGAGAGACAGCACAACACTACATAAAGAGAGACAAGACAACACTACATAAAGAGAGACAAGACAACACTACGTAAAGAGAGACACCACAACACTACATAAAGAGAGACAAGACAACACTACATGAAGAGAGACACCACAACACTACATGAAGAGAGACAGCACAACACTACATAAAGAGAGACACCACAACACTACATAAAGAGAGACACCACAACACTACATAAAGAGAGACACCACAACACTACATAAAGAGAGACACCACAACACTACATAAAGAGAGACACCACAACACTACATAAAGAGAGACACCACAACACTACATAAAGAGAGACACCACAACACTACATAAAGAGAGACACCACAACACTACATACAGAGAGTCCTAAGACACCACAACACTACATAAAGAGAGACAGCACAACACTACATAAAGAGAGACAAGACAACACTACATAAAGAGAGACAAGACAACACTACGTAAAGAGAGACACCACAACACTACATAAAGAGAGACACCACAACACTACATAAAGAGAGACACCACAACACTACATAAAGAGAGACACCACAACACTACATAAAGAGAGACACCACAACACTACATAAAGAGGGACACCACAACACTACATAAAGAGAGTCCTAAGACACCACAACACTACATAAAGAGAGACAGCACAACACTACATAAAGAGAGACAAGACAACACTACATAAAGAGAGACAAGACAACACTACATAAAGAGAGACAAGACAACACTACATAAAGAGAGACAAGACAACACTACGTAAAGAGAGACACCACAACACTACATAAAGAGAGACACCACAACACTACATAAAGAGAGACACCACAACACTACATAAAGAGAGACACCACAACACTACATAAAGAGAGACACCACAACACTACATAAAGAGAGACACCACAACACTACATAAAGAGAGTCCTAAGACACCACAACACTACATAAAGAGAGACAGCACAACACTACATAAAGAGAGACAAGACAACACTACATAAAGAGAGACCACACAACACTACATAAAGAGAGACAAGACAACACAACATAAAGAAAGACACCACAACACTACATAAAGAGAGAGACACTACAACACTACATAAATAGAGACAAGACAACACTACATAAAGAGAGACAACACAACATAAAGAGAGTCCTAAGACACCACAACACTACATAGAGACACCACAACACTACATAAAGAGAGACACCACAACACTACATAGAGACACCACAACATAAAGAGAGACACCACAACAGTACATAAAGAGAGACACCACAACACTACATAAAGAGAGACACCACAACATAAAGAGAGACACCACAACACTACATAAAGAGAGACAGCACTACATAAAGAGAGACACCACTACATAAAGAGAGACACCACAACACTACATAAAGAGAGACACCACAACACTACATAAAGAGAGACACCACAACACTACATAAAGAGAGACACCACAACACTACATAACGAGAGACACCACAACACTACATAACGAGAGACACCACAACACTACATAACGAGAGACACCACAACACTACATAAAGAGAGATACCACAACACTACATAAAGAGAGACACCACAACACTACATAAAGAGAGACACCACAACACTACATACAGAGAGTCCTAAGACACCACAACACTACATAAAGAGAGACAGCACAACACTACATAAAGAGAGACAAGACAACACTACATAAAGAGAGACACCACAACACTACGTAAAGAGAGACACCACAACACTACATAAAGAGAGACACCACAACACTACATAAAGAGAGACACCACAACACTACATAAAGAGGGACACCACAACACTACATAAAGAGAGACACCACAACACTACATAAAGAGAGTCCTAAGACACCACAACACTACATAAAGAGAGACAGCACAACACTACATAAAGAGAGACAGCACAACACTACATAAAGAGAGACAGCACAACACTACATAGAGACAGCACAACACTACATAAAGAGAGACAAGACAACACTACATAAAGAGAGACACCACAACACTACATAAAGAGAGACCACACAACACTACATAAAGAGAGACAAGACAACACAACATAAAGAAAGACACCACAACACTACATAAAGAGAGAGACACTACAACACTACATAAATAGAGACAAGACAACATAAAGAGAGTCCTAAGACACCACAACACTACATAAAGAGAGACACCACAACACTACATAGAGACACCACAACACTACATAAAGAGAGACACCACAACACTACATAGAGACACCACAACACTACATAAAGAGAGACACCACAACACTACATAAAGAGAGACACCACAACATAAAGAGAGACACCACTACATAAAGAGAGACACCACTACATAAAGAGAGACACCACAACACTACATAAAGAGAGACACCACATAGAGACACCACAACACTACATAAAGAGAGACACCACTACATAAAGAGAGACAACACTACATAAAGAGAGACACCACAACACTACATAAAGAGAGACACCACTACACTACATAAAGAGAGACACCACTACACTACATAAAGAGAGACACCACAACACTACATAAAGAGAGACACCACTACACTACATAAAGAGAGACACCACTACACTACATAAAGAGAGACACCACTACACAACATAAAGAGAGACAACACTACATAAAGAGAGACACCACAACACTACATAAAGAGAGACACCACAACACTACATAAAGAGAGACAACACTACATAAAGAGAGACAACACTACATAAAGAGAGACACCACAACACTACATAAAGAGAGACACCACAACACTACATAAAGAGAGACCACACAACACTACATAAAGAGAGACAAGACAACACAACATAAAGAGAGACACCACAACACTACATAAAGAGAGACACCACAACACTACATAAAGAGAGACACCACAACACTACATAAAGAGAGACACCACAACACTACATGAAGAGAGACAGCACTACATAAAGAGAGACACCACAACACTACATGAAGAGAGACAGCACTACATAAAGAGAGACACCACAACACTACATAAAGAGAGACACCACAACACTACATAAAGAGAGAGACACCACAACACTACATAAAGAGAGACCTAAGACAACACAACACTACATAAAGAGAGAGACACTACAACACTACATAAAGAGAGACAAGACAACACTACATAAAGAGAGACACCACACCACTACATAAAGAGAGACACCACAACATAAAGAGACACCACAACACTACATAAAGAGAGACACCACAACACTACATAAAGAGAGACACCACAACACTACATAAAGAGAGACACCACAACATAAAGAGAGACACCACAACACTACATAAAGAGAGACACCACAACACTACATAAAGAGAGACACCACAACACTACATAAAGAGAGACACCACAACACTACATAAAGAGAGACACCACAACACTACATAAAGAGGGACACCACAACACTACATAAAGAGAGACACCACAACACTACATAAAGAGGGACACCACAACACTACATAAAGAGAGACACCACAACACTACATAGAGTCCTAAGACACCACAACACTACATAAAGAGAGACAGCACAACACTACATAAAGAGAGACAAGACAACACTACATAAAGAGAGACACCACAACACTACATAAAGAGAGACAACACTACATAAAGAGAGACAAGACAACACAACATAAAGAGAGACACCACAACACTACATAAAGAGAGACACCACAACACTACATAGAGACACCACAACACTACATAAAGAGAGACACCACAACACTACATAAAGAGAGACAAGACAACACAACATAAAGAGAGACACCACAACACTACATAAAGAGAGACACCACAACACTACATAAAGAGAGACACCACAACACTACATAAAGAGAGACACCACAACACTACATAAAGAGAGACAACACTACATAAAGAGAGACACCACAACAATACATAAAGAGAGACACCACAACACTACATAAAGAGAGAGACACTACAACACTACATAAAGAGAGACAAGACAACACTACATAAAGAGAGACAACACAACATAAAGAGAGTCCTAAGACACCACAACACTACATAGAGACACCACAACACTACATAAAGAGAGACACCACAACACTACATAAAGAGAGACAAGACAACACTACATAAAGAGAGACACCACAACACTACATAAAGAGAGACACCACAACATAAAGAGAGACACCACAACATAAAGAGAGACACCACAACACTACAGAAAGAGAGACACCACAACACTACATAAAGAGAGACAACACAACACTACAGAAAGAGAGACACCACAACACTACATAAAGAGACACCACAACACTACATAAAGAGAGACCTAAGACAACACAACACTACATAAAGAGAGACACCACAACACTACATAAAGAGAGAGACACTACAACACTACATAAAGAGAGACAAGACAACACTACATAAAGAGAGACAACACAACATAAAGACAGTCCTAAGACACCACAACACTACATAGAGACACCACAACACTACATAGAGACACCACAACACTACATAAAGAGAGACAACACAACACTACATAGAGACACCACAACACTACATAAAGAGACAACACTACATAAAGAGAGACCTAAGACAACACAACACTACATAAAGTGAGTCCTAAGACACCAACACATGACAACACAGCATAGTAGCAACAACACATGACAACACAGCTTCCTACTGCCTGAGCTATGTTGTTGATGTAAATTGAGAAGAGCGTGGGGCCTAGGATCGAGCCTTGGGGTACACCCTTGGTGACAGGCAGCAGCGGAGACAGCAGATTTTCTGACTTTATACACTGCACTCTTTGAGAGAGGTAGTTAGCAAACCAGGCCAAAGACCCCTCAGAGACACCAATACTCCTTAGCCGGCCCACAAGAATGGAATGGTCTACCGTGTCAAAAGCTTTGGCCAAGTCAATAAAAAATAGAAGCACAACATTGCTTAGAATCAAGGGCAACGGTGACATCATTGAGGACCTTTAAGGTTGCTGTGACACATCCATAACCTGAGCGGAAACCAGATTGCATACCAGAGAGAATACTATACTATACTACCAGACAACAAGGAATCCAGTCAGTTGATTATTGACAAGTTTTTTCCAACACTTTTGATAAACAGGGCAACATAGAAATAGGCCTGTAACGGTTAGGATCAGCTTGGGGAAAATGGTTTAATGCATTTTAGAATAAGGTTGTAAAGTAACAAAGTGGAAAATGTCAAGGGGTCTGAATACTTTCTGAAGGCACTATACACACACACACACACACACACACACACACACACACACACACACACACACACACACACACACACACACACACACACACACACACACACACACACACACACACACACACTATACACACACACACACACACACACACACACACACACACACACACACACACACACACACACACACACACACACACACACACACACACACACACACACACACACACACACACACACACACACACACTATACACACACACTATACACACACACACACACACCACCTCTCTCTCATCCCTCTTCTCTCTTCTCAGGAGGAAGACATGGAAAATGACGAGGAGGAAGGGGGCGGTTCCCAATGTGATGGTGACGGGGTCGATGATGACGGACAGCCCAATCCACCCAATGAGAAGAGAGTAGTTAAGCTGATGACAGACGACCCAGCCTTTAGACGAGGGAGGATGAGGTGGCTGAAACAGGAACAGACCCGACTACAGAACCTTCAACAACAGAATATTACTAAAAGACTCAGACAGGTTCGGATACACTCCACCTTCTGTAGTATAGTCCCTGGGACGCAGCTCCACCAGGGGGCCTTGTAGTATAGTCCCTGTGATGCAGCTCCACCAGGGGGCCCTGTAGTATAGTCCCTGGGACGCAGCTCCACCAGGGGGCCTTGTAGTATAGTCCCTGTGACGCAGCTCCACCAGGGGGCCCTGTAGTATAGTCCCTGGGACGCAGCTCCACCAGGGGGCCTTGTAGTATAGTCCCTGTGACGCAGCTCCACCAGGGGGCCTTGTAGTATAGTCCCTGTGACGCAGCTCCACCAGGGGGCCTTGTAGTATAGTCCCTGGGACGCAGCTCCACCAGGGGGCCTTGTAGTATAGTCCCTGTGACGCAGCTCCACCAGGGGGCCTTGTAGTATAGTCCCTGTGACACAGCTCCACCAGGGGGCCTTGTAGTATAGTCCCTGGGACGCAGCTCCACCAGGGGGCCCTGTAGTATAGTCCCTGTGACGCAGCTCCACCAGGGGGCCTTGTAGTACAGTCCCTGTGACGCAGCTCCACCAGGGGGCCCTGTAGTATTTTCCCTGTGACGCAACTCCACCAGGGGGCCCTGTAGTATAGTCCCTGTGACGCAGCTCCACCAGGGGGCCCTGTAGTATTTTCCCTGTGACGCAACTCCACCAGGGGGCCCTGTAGTATAGTCCCTGTGACGCAGCTCCACCAGGGGGCCCTGTAGTATAGTTCCTGTGACGCAGCTCCACCAGGGGGCCTTGTAGTATAGTCCCTGTGACGCAGCTCCACCAGGGGGCCCTGTAGTATTTTCCCTGTGACGCAACCCCACCAGGGGGCCCTGTAGTATAGTCCCTGTGACGCAGCTCCACCAGGGGGCCTTGTAGTATAGTCCCTGTGACGCAGCTCCACCAGGGGGCCCTGTAGTATTTTCCCTGTGACGCAACCCCACCAGGGGGCCCTGTAGTATAGTCCCTGGGACGCAGCTCCACCAGGGGGCCCTGTAGTATAGTCCCTGTGACGCAGAATATAAACCATTCTATCTTCTCCTCCTCCAGAACACCCAGAACTCCCCAACCCCCAACACCCCTCTGGTCCCGGTGCACCCCCCCCCTGTGGTCCACCTCCCCGGGACCGGCCGCTTCATCCCCCCACAGGACTGTAAACTCAAGTTCCCCTTCAAGAGCAACCCCCACCACCGTCTGTCATGGAGCCCTGCCACTGCCCTGATGATGCTGGGGGAGGGGGGGTTAGATGGAGAGTGGGAGGAGCGGGCAGAGGGAGGTGGTGGAAAAGCAACTCCCTCTCCTCCTCCTCCTCCTGCTGCTCTCCTCCCACTCCCCTTCCAGATGGTCCCTAGAGGCCACACCCCCTCCCCACAGCGCACCTGGCAACAACCACAACAGCAACGTAGCAACAGTAACCACGGGAACCCACACTTCCCAGTTCCAGGGCAACAGCAGGGGCCGCCTCCGTGGCGATATAGGCGGAACTCCCTGGACAGCTCCACGCAGGGCAACAACAACAATCACCAGGGAAACAACTACCCCGGCAACCCCAACAACAACGGAGGTGGTCACCAGGGGCGACCGCGTTATCGTGGAGGAGGGGGGATGGAGGGAAGAGGAAGGGAGAGGGATCAGAGAGGAGGAGGAGGAGGGAGGTTTCAGCAGGGGGGAGACAGAGGAGGGTACCATCACCCCTACTACATCCCTCCTCACCAACACCTCTACCACAGCAGTAACCACCCTCCACCAGGGGGCCACATATCCCCCCAGGGAAGAGGAGGAGGAGGTGCAGGGTGGTTTCAGGAGGGGTACAGCACCCCCCCTCGCATGAAGAGGCAGTTTAGTGCCCCCGATCTGAAGAGCAAGGAGACCCCTGTGTGACCTCTCACCCCTGACCCCACACAAAGACAACCTTCCTATAAGGACACTGCATATCCAGCTGACGGGCTTATGACCTGTCATAACACTACATACTGCTGTTATAACTGATGCTACTACACTACATGGTGTATAATGTAGCTATATGGGGCATGTGTGTGTGTCTGCATGCTTCTGTCTCTGCCATATTGTGTAATTGAATACAGAACAGAGTGTGTGTGTCAACGCTTTGCTTAGCACACAACAATGAGTCTGCACACTCTGTGTCCCTCACACACAACACTACATAACGCCATTGTGTGTGTGTGTGTGTGTGTTCCTGCTGTAGGGTTTAGCGTTCTCATATACAACAGGTCTTTTTAAATATTAGTTCTGAGGGTCTTTCTGAAGGTCAGCTGTACTGTTTTAGTTGTTGATATGTTTTCATACACCAGCAGGGCATTATGGGAGGTGCCTTCGGCGGCCTGGCCCACACGACCATACCTGCTTCCCCGTCCAAATTACATCCTTTATTTGACCTGGACGCGCGTCAACACAAAGACCCATCAATCTCAGATAAAGCATCCGAGTGACAGAAACAGCACCCCTCTGTCTGTCTGTCCCCTCTGTCTGTTTCCTCTGTCCCCTGTGTCTGTCCCCTGTGTCTGTCCCCTCTGTCTGTTTCCTCTGTCCCCTCTGTCTGTCCCCTCTGTCTGTTTTTCTCTGTCCCCTCTGTCTGTCCCCTCTGTCTGTTTCCTCTGTCTGTCTCCTCTGTCCCCTCTGTCTGTCTCCTCTGTCTGTCTCCTCTGTGCCATCTGTCCCCTCTGTCTGTCTCCTCTGTTTCCTCTGTCTGTCTCCTCTGTCTGTCTCCTCTGTGCCCTCTGTCTGTCCCCTCTGTCTGTCCCCTCTGTCTGTCTGTCCCCTCTGTCTGTTTCCTCTGTCCCCTCTGTCTGTCCCCTCTGTCTGTCCCCTCTGTCTGTCTCCTCTGTCCCCTCTGTCTGTCCCCTCTGTCTGTCTCCTCTGTCCCCTCTGTCTGTCTCCTCTGTCTGTCTCCTCTGTGCCATCTGTCCCCTCTGTCTGTCTCCTCTGTTTCCTCTGTCTGTCTCCTCTGTCCCCTCTGTCTGTCTCCTCTGTCCCCTCTGTCTGTCTCCTCTGTGCCATCTGTCCCCTCTGTCTGTCTCCTCTGTCCCCTCTGTCTGTCTCCTCTGTCTGATCTGTGTCCTCTGTGATACTATTTCTGGCCAGACAGCATCAGAGACGTATAGTAACATTGAGGGGTGCTGATTGGCTCGAATGCTTTCTGAGATAGTTACAGCGGAGAGGAAGTCTCTCCAGAATAAAGCCCAATGCGTTTCTATGGGCATGATATGCAGACCTAAGCCTGCCTACCTGCCATTAGGACAACGACTCCCGTTGTTAGGGCGGAGACATGAGCATCTAGTCATTATATACAGATCTCTGGTTTCAGCCTCTTGGGAATTGGACAGTTGGCAGGTGCACAGGTCTCTGTTAGGATACTTCCCTTAAAGAAAATAGATGTTTTGCCAAAATTATATAATTACTCCTGTTGTCCATTTTTTCATTGTCTTTTGTTTGGTGCGCTAAATGTGAGCAATGAGCATGTGTCTGGTCTCTCTGCCATGATAACATTGAGGGAGAGCATGTGTCTGGTCTCTGCCACGATAACGTGGAGGAAGAGCATGTGTCTGGTTTCTCTTCCCTGATAGTGTTGAGGGAGAGCATGTGTCTGGTTTCTCTTCCCTGATAGTGTTGGGGAGAGCATGTGTCTGGTTTCTCTTCCCTGATAGTGTTGGGGAGAGCATGTGTCTGGTTTCTCTTCCCTGGTGGTGTGGAGGGAGAGCATGTGTCTGGTTTCTCTGCCCTGCTAGTGTTGAGGGAGAGCATGTGTCTGGTTTCTCTGCCCTGATAATGTTGAGGGAGTGTGCGCACCTGAGCATGCCTAGCAGTAGGCCTACCTGGCCTGCTGCGTGCATATGTAGAAAAGCTCATTTGGGATGTCTGATTGTCTTAGCCACAACTAATCAGCTGAGCCTCTCAGTCATTTTTTCCTCACACAGTAAGATAATGAAGTCTGACATTTTTTTTTTACATCCATTGCGAATGATAATAGTTCCTCACGGTTTTTGAAAAAAACCACTCCTGGCCTATGAGAATCACCCAGCCTCGGGGTGTAAAAAGCTAAATATCATGATCTGATGATCGCATATATCCAGTGGAAACAGCAGAAACTGCTTTCTGTCCCGACCTCACTGGGCCGGAATAGTTGATACAATGTTGCAGGTCCGCTTGCCTTTGGGCTGGACTCAGTTGATGATCAAGTCAAGAACAATGGAAAGGGAGGCAGACAGCAGAGTAGAGAGATGAATGCGATTGAAAATGAAAGAATAAATATTTTATCGGGATATTTTTTGACTGTTTTTATTTGTTGGCTTTAGGAATATGTATTTTACTGAGTAGATGATGGGCGTTTTAAGTGTACTGCTACATTGGTCTATAGACTATCTCTGAGTTATAGACCTACTGCTACATTGGTCTATAGACTATCTCTGAGTTATAGACTATCTCTGAGTTATAGACTATCTCTGAGTTATAGACCTACTGCTACATTGGTCTATAGACTATCTCTGAGTTATAGGCTCTCGCATTGGTTTCATTTTTAACCTTCAGATTTGTATGATTAACCATGTGACAATGATTTTGAGAAGTGAAAATGTTATTATTAAAATTAAACTGTTCCACGAAAAAAAAGAAAAATGCACATATGCAAATCAATTGCAATCTTCCCCAACCTTAAAACCTCGTGCCGCCGGTCGTCTTTATATAACATTCATTATAAAAACGTGCCGCCTGTCGTCTTTATATAACATTCATTATAAAAACGTGCCGCCTGTCGTCTTTATATAACATTCATTATAAAAACGTGCCGCCTGTCGTCTTTATATAACATTCATTATAAAAACGTGCCGCCGGTCAAAAGCCAACTGATTTGTTCTGCCACCTGCGCTGTGCACCAGAAGAGATTTCAATGAAGATGGTAGTTAGATTTCTTTCTGTATGAAGAGAACTTCTATCACAGAACAGACGGACGTTTCTGGGTTGTTCCTGCCTTACCAGACGTCGTGATGGTTTAGCATGCTAGCCTGTTAGCATGTGTTAGCCTGAGTTAGCCATGCTATCATCGTAATGGTTTAACATGTTATACTGCGCTAAACAGGTTAGCATTTGTTAGACTGTGCTAGTCAGGTTAGCATGGGTTAGCCTTATGCTAGCCGGGCTCATGTGTTAGCCTAAGGCTTTTGTATTAGCCTGTGTTAGTGTGGGTTAGCCTTAGCCAGCATTTGTTAGCCTTGTTGTTTATAATGTATCATAGCTGCATTCAACCCAAAGAGAGCAGAGCAGCAGGAAAGAAGCCTGTGGTGGAGCCCCCTAGTGGCTGGGAGGAACCACAGCACCCTGCCTCAGCTCAGCTGTACAGAGAGACCAGGTCAGGTATATACACTACAAAGGACGTAGTTGGATTCATAGCGTTGCTATAGAAACAGTCTTGGAGATTCTACCTCCATATTGACTTTGGGAATCAGGTCGGGAATATATTCTGGGATATCAGGATCAACAGGAGCTGGCATCGTTGTGAATTGTGAATATGGCACACACCTTTGGGATTATATTGAGTTTTTATAATATTCTGTGTTACTATGGTTACTGCCGACTAGGACTTTATAAGACTATAAGAATCAGAGGATGAACTGAAATGACCATTGAACTACAGATAGCCTTCAAAGGCACAATCTGGAGAGAGATGGAGGATGGAAGGAGTAGACTGGAGGAGATTGAGCAGAGGAGAGAGATGGAGGATGGAAGGAGTAGACTGGAGGAGATTGAGCAGAGGAGAGAGATGGAGGATGGAAGGAGTAGACTGGAGGAGATTGAGCAGAGGAGAGAGATGGAGGATGGTGGGAGTAGACTGGAGGAGATTGAGCAGAGGAGAGAGATGGAGGGAGTAGACTGGAGGAGATTGAGCAGAGGAGAGATGGAGGATGGAAGGAGTAGACTGGAGGAGAGATGGAGGGAGTAGACTGGAGGAGATTGAGCAGAGGAAAGAGATGGAGGATGGGAGGAGTAGACTGGAGGAGATTGAGCAGGAGAGAGATGGAGGATGGGAGGAATAGACTGGAGGAGATTGAGCAGAGGAGAGAGATGGAGGATGGGAGGAGTAGACTGGAGGAGATTGAGCAGAGGAGAGATGGAGGGAGTAGACTGGAGGAGATGGAGGATGGGAGGAGTAGACTGGAGGAGATTGAGCAGAGGAAAGCAGGAGAGAGATGGTGTAAAGTAGGAACTATAACCAAGTAGGAAGAGACGAAGTTAGGAGGAATGACCCCTGACACCCTCTGCAGGGAGCAGGGGCTTCTGGGAGATGACTAGTGGAACTTTTCCACACTTCAATGGGAAAGCTCCGTTCGGCCTCACGCATGGCTATGGAGTCACCATGACGATGACAAAAACACAGGATGTGGAACATAGGAAGTGGTTCTGATTGGCCGGCACAGACGCAGACAGGAATAGGAGTGTCTTGGAACCCCCGCCCTCTCTGCTCTCTGACCAATCACAGGACAATCTGAGCCTCTAGGCTTTCTGGAAGTCGTATTTTCCCTGTTTTTCTTTTATCTGTCTCCAACCATAAGCCTTCTCCAGTTTAATATTAGATTGGCTTCGTCTACATGTAATCTGCCTTGTGATCTCTTCAAAAATAATCTACTGCTCTGCTGATACACACTGTCACCACTACCCCCAGTTACCCCCCGTCACCACTACCCCCAGTTACCCCCAGTTACCCCCCCGTCACCACTACCCCCAGTTACCCCCCCGTCACCACTACCCCCAGTTACCCCCCAGTCACCACTACCCCCAGTTACCCCCCCCCGTCACCACTACCCCCAGTTACCCCCCCGTCACCACTACCCCCAGTTACCCCCCGTCACCACTACCCCAGTTACCCCCAGTTACCCCCCCTGTCACCACTACCCCCAGTTACCCCCAGTTACCCCCCGTCACCACTACCCCCAGTTACCCCCCTGTCACCACTACCCCCAGTTACCCCCTGTCACCACTACCCCCAGTTACCCCCCCGTCACCACTACCCCCAGTTACCCCCCCCGTCACCACTACCCCCAGTTACCCCCCCGTCACCACTACCCCCAGTTACCCCCCGTCACCACTACCCCCAGTTACCCCCAGTCACCACTACCCCCAGTTACCCCCCCAGTCACCACTACCCCCAGTTACCCCCGTCACCACTACCCCCAGTTACCCCCCGTCACCACTACCCCCAGTTACCCCCCCCGTCACCACTACCCCCAGTTACCCCCCGTCACCACTACCCCCCCAGTTACCCCCAGTTACCCCCTGTCACCACTACCCCCAGTTACCCCCCCGTCACCACTACCCCCAGTTAACCCCCCGTCACCACTACCCCCAGTTACCCCCCCCCGTCACCACTACCCCCAGTTACCCCACCCCATCAGCACTACCCCCCGTCACCACCCCCATCACTACCAACCACGTAACCACTACCCCCAGTTACCCCCCCACCCCATCAGCACTACCCCCAGTTACCCCCCCCACCCCATCAGCACTACCCCCCGTCACCACCACTACCCCCCACCCCATCAGCACTACCCCCCCGTCACCACGTCACCACTACCCCCAGTTAACCCCCCGTCACCACTACCCCCAGTTACCCCCCTCACCACTACCCCCAGTTACCCCCCCCATCACCACTACCCCCCAGTTACCCCACCCCATCAGCACTACCCCCCATCACTACCAACCACGTCACCACTACCCCCAGTTACCCCCCACCCCATCAGCACTACCCCCCGTCACCACCCCCCATCACTACCAACCACGTCACCACTACCCCCCATCACCACTACCCACCATCAGCACCACCCCCCCCGTCATCACCACCCCCTCACTACCAACCACGTCACCACTACCCCCCAGTTACCCCCCGTTATCACCACCCTCATCACTACCAACCACGTCACCACTACCCCCCAGTTACCCCCCCATCACCACTACCCCCTCGTCATCACCACCCCCATCACTACCAACCACGTCACCACTACCCCCAGTTACCCCCCATCACCACTACCCCCCTCGTCATCACCACCCCAGTTGTACTCGAAGCTGCTGAAAGGAACATCTGTGTGTTGCGCTCATGCTAACCGCTTGTGTGTGTTTGGGAGGTGTTCTTGATTTAAAGCTGAAAGTGTGTTTTTAATTTGAATATCCTGTTTGTGTGTTAGTTTGGGTCTGGAGGAGGAGGGGGGAGTCACTGCCATGGTAACCAGACAGTAGAACTCTCAGGGTTCCGTGAGGTTCTAGAACTCCTCTGGTGGTTCTGTGGACTGAGACCACGCCCCCTCTAGCTGTTCTTTCTTTCGTCGTTCTTTTCATTTAATTTCTGTGTTGTTTTTATTTCCTGCTTTGATGGTTGTTGAGGCAACGATGTGGCAATAAAGATTGACAGAGTCAAACTGATCAACGCCGTCTTTGTCTCTGTGTTTTCATCCAGTCCTCAACAGTGACGGCTGTTATTTCATCTCTGATACCTCCACTCTTCTCTGGGTTTGACAGACCCGGCAGTCTGTGGAATGAGTTTGACCCCGCTGTACTACAAAGACCCACCTCTTACCTTCTGCTGAACGTTACTGCTGTGCTGTGTCTGTGTGTAGCAGCAGGCTGGTACAATACTGACAAAGCTGAGAACAGGAAACTGTTTTATACCCCTCCTGTGACATAAAACAAACTCCGGTTAGAGAATGCCTTTTGGCACAGATACAGGTTCAGCTTAACGCCCTCAAACCCTCACAGTAACCACTAGGAGGGAAATACAAAGCTGACCTCAGATCAGTATCCAGAGGGTGACTTCATCACTTCACCGCAAACAACTGCTCTGCTTCCTCTTTCCCCTAAGGGCCCCTCCCACCGTGAATTCTTATTGGCCAACTGTCCTGAAGTAGTGGTAACCGCTGGCGACGATTGTCTGCAATGATCTAAGGCAGCGTTTCCCAAAATAGGTCCTCGAGCACGTTTTGGTTTTTGCGCAAAACACTACACAGCTGATTCAAACACTACACAGCTGATTCAAACACTACACAGCTGATTCAAACACTACACAGCTGATTCAAACACTACACAGCTGATTCAAACACTACACAGCTGATTCAAACACTACACAGCTGATTCAAACACTACACAGCTTGATGATTAGTTGGGGGGAAGAGGAGGAGGAGGAGGAGAGGATGGGGGAGGAGGAGGAGAGGATGGGGGAGGAGGAGGAGGAGAGGATGGGGAGGAGGGAGGAGGAGAGGATGGGGGGAGGAGGAGGAGGAAAGGATGGAGGAGGAGGAGGAGAGGGAAGGATGGGGGAGGAGGAGGGAAGGATGGAGGAGGAGGAGATGAGGGAGGAGGAGAAGAGGGAAGGATGGAGGAGGAGGAGAAGAGGGAAGGATGGAGGAGGAGGAGGAGGAGAGGGAAGGATGGGGGAGGAGGAGAAGAGGGAAGGATGGGGGAGGAGGAGAAGAGGGAAGGATGGGGGAGGAGGAGAAGAGGGAAGGATGGGGGAGGAGGAGAAGAGGGAAGGATGGGGGAGGAGGAGAAGAGGGAAGGATGGGGGAGGAGGGGGAGAGGGAAGGATGGGGAGGAGGAGGAGAGGGAAGGATTGGGGAGGAGGAGGAGAGGGAAGCATGGGGGAGGAGGAGAAGAGGGAAGGATGGGGGAGGAGGAGAGGGAAGGATGGGAGAGGAGGAGGAGGAGGAGGAGAGGGAAGGATGGGAGAGGAGGAGGAGGAGAAGAGGTAAGGATGGGGGAGGAGAAGAAGAGGGAAGGATGGAGGAGGAGAGGGAAGGATGGAGGAGGAGGAGAAGAGGGAAGGATGGGGGAGGAGGAGGGAAGGATGGAGGAGGAGGAGATGAGGGAGGAGGAGAAGAGGGAAGGATGGAGGAGGAGGAGAAGAGGGAAGGATGGAGGAGGAGGAGGAGGAGAGGGAAGGATGGGGGAGGAGGAGAAGAGGGAAGGATGGGGGAGAAGGAGATGAGGGAAGGATGGGGAGGAGGAGAAGAGGGAAGGATGGAGGAGGAGGAGAAGAGGGAAGGATGGAGGAGGAGGAGGAGAGGGAAGGATGGGGGAGGAGGAGAAGAGGGAAGGATGGGGGAGGAGGAGAAGAGGGAAGGATGGGGGAGAAGGAGATGAGGGAAGGATGGGGGAGGAGGAGAAGAGGGAAGGATGGGGGAGGAGGGATGGATGGGGGAGGAGGGATTTTTTAATTTTACCTTTATTTTACTAGGCAAGTCAGTTAAGAACAAATTCTTATTTGCAATGACGGCCTAGGAACAGTGGGTTAACTGCTAATTCTACCCACATATATCCTATAGGGTTGAGGTCAGGGCTTTGTGATGGCCACTCCAATACCTTGACTTTGTTGTCCCTTTTTGCCATTTGGAAGACCCATTTGCGGCCAAGCTTTAATTTCCTGACTGATTTCCTGAGATGTTGCTTCAATGTAGCCACGTAATTTTCCCTTCTCATGATACCATCTATTTTTGTGAAGTGCACCAGTCCCTCCTGCAGCAAAGCACCCCCACAACATGATGCTGCCATCCCCATGCTTCACGGTTGGGATGGTGTTCTTCGGCTTGCAAGCCTCCCCCTCCAAACATAACGATGGTCATTATGGCCAAACAGTTCTAATTTTGTTTCATCAGACCAGAGGACATTTCTCCAAAAAGTATGATCTTTGTCCCCAAACCGTAGTCTGGCTGTTTTATGGCGGTTTTGAAGCAGAGGCTTCTTCCTTGCTGAGCGGCCTTTCAGGTTATGTCGATATAGGACTCGTTTTTACTGTGGATATAGATACTTTTGTACCTGTTTCCTCCTGCATCTTCACAAGGTCCTTTGCTGTTGTTCTGGGATTCATTTGCACTTTTTGCACCAAAGTATGTTCATGTCTCGGAGACAGAAAGCGTCTCCTTCCTGAGCGGTATGATTGCTGCGTGGTCCCTTGGTGTTTATACTTGCGTACTATTGTTTGTACATATGAACGTGGTACCTTCAGGCATTTGGAAATTACTCCCAATGATGAACCAGACTTGTGGAGGTCTACAATTTCTTTTCTGGGGTCTTTGCTGATTTCTTTTGATTTTCCCATGATGTCAAGCAAAGAGGCACTGAGTTTGAAGGTAGGCATTGAAATGCATCCACAGGTACACCTCCATTTGACTCAAATTATGTCAATTAGCCTATCAGAAGCTTCTAAAGCCATTACATAATTTCTGGAATTTTCCAAGCAGTTTAAAGGCACAGTCAACTTAGTGTACAGTATGTAAACTTCTGACCCACTGGAATTGTGATACAGTGAATTGTAAGTGAAATAATCTGTCTGTAAACAATTGTTGGAAAAATGACTTGTGTCATGCACAAAGTAGATGTCCTAACTGACTTGCCATAACTATAGTTTGTTACAAAAATGGTTGAAAAATGACTCTAATCTAAGTGTATGTAAACTACCGACTTCAACTGTATAAACAGTCAACTTATTAATCATAACCTCGTATCCTATCATTCTGAACAGTCATAACCTCCTTGCATCCGCAAAAACCAGAGCCTTACTTATGATTCAGTACTACACAAATTGGTTTAATATTTTTTTTACCAAATAACTACATGGTTACACAGGATAAACATACACACTTAATACAAAAAACAGGTCCCTAGCGGACTGACAATATGGCTGCTTGTAACAAAAAAACACGGAGAGGGCGAGAGGGACAAGGACACTCTGTTACATTTAGAAACTACTCTCACTTATAGTACTCATACTTTGCACACAAACCACTGCCCGCTTGGAGTAAGAAATCATGAATGTGTTTACGTGAAAGGCCGTCTCGGAACCGGACCGCCTTTGAAAGGGGGTTGTGCCTTTCTGCGGCCCTGATTGTCCAAAATGGTTCTTTGTAGTTGTCCGGTATAGAACAGAACTACAGAGTTGATTTTCCTTCCATTCGATCATGAAGATGCCATCCCTGTCGATGGTTCCCATGGTGGTGATGATAGTACTACGGTTTGAGCAGAGTAGTAGAATGGTCCCACCTCAATTAGCTTTTCTAAATATTTTAATTAGGACAGTTATTCAGCCGTACCACTGATTGTCCGGGAGGTGACTTTATCATCTCTACCTTATGTTGAGATTCAGTTCAAACTTTAAACGTGCAGCTGCAGCTCTACGTCTCTCTGGTCTGATGTGTTAATTCTTAACCCATCATTGTATACAGTTTGTTCAAAAGGGGTGGTTCCATCAGGCTGACATGCTCTCTGACCTCACTCAGGGGCGTGACTTGTATGGCTCCTAAAATCATATCCCTATCTTAACAAAAACAATTTCATCATTGTTCATATTTCGTACATGTGTATACTTTCCAAGTTAAAGTTTTTAAGGCCAAAAATGGTAGTTGCACACCTGGGATCAAAACCTTATACAGCAGCCATTATATCTTTGACATCACAAAATAGCTCACAATATGACATGAGTTCTATAAATCGCCTCTGACCAGTTCCCACGTTCTATGTTAGAAATATTGTTCCAGTAGTTGCTTTTGAACGTGTCAGTGTCGGCGGGAAAAAGTATTATTTGAAACAAAGCACATTCCTTGGGTGAATTTGGAGAGCGAGACCTGAATCTTCTCTCCTTGATTTACAACAGGGCGTGAATTGTTAACCCGACAGTAGGGTATATCTCCAGTCCTTTAGACAGACAGTAGGGTATATCTCCAGTCCTTTAGACAGACAGTAGGGTATATCTCCAGTCCTTTAGACAGACAGTAGGGTATATCTCCAGTCCTTTAGACAGACAGTAGGGTATATCTCCAGTCCTTTAGACAGACAGTAGGGTATATCTCCAGTCCTTTAGACAGACAGTAGGGTATATCTCCAGTCCTTTAGACAGACAGTAGGGTCTATCTCCAGTCCTTTAAACAGACAGTAGGGTATATCTCCAGTCCTTTAGACAGACAGTAGGGTATATCTCCAGTCATTTAAACAGACAGTAGGGTCTATCTCCAGTCCTTTAGACAGACAGTAGGGTACATCTACACTCCAGTCTCTCCCTTTCTGATTAACAATTAAACAGGCTGTTCATCAGTGACCACAAAAGAAACAATATTTACTTCCAAAACAACTTTATTTAAATTTGCTTATTTTTTATTAGAAATCTGAAGGGCTTTACAAACTCATGCCTAACAGAACTGTGTGTCTCTGTCTTTAAGCAGTAGACCATTTAGGTAGCTGGTTTCCCAGGATGACCTGTCTGTCCACTCCCGTCTCTGAGATGGCTGCCAGGCGGACCACTCCTCCACTGGACCCATCTCTCTCCATAGCCAGGGACAGGGCTGTCGGGAGAATAATATAGTTAACATGATAACAGGGACAGGGCTGGGGGAATAATATAGTTAACATGATAACAGGGACAGGGCTGTCGGGAGAATAATATAGTTAACATGATAACAGGGACAGGGCTGTCGGGGGAATAATATAGTTAACATGATAACAGGGACAGGGCTGTCGGGGGAATAATATAGTTAACATGATAACAGGGACAGGGCTGGGGGAATAATATAGTTAACATGATAACAGGGACAGGGCTGGGGGAATAATATAGTTAACATGATAACAGGGACAGGGCTGGGGGAATAATATAGTTAACATGATAACAGGGACAGGGCTGGGGGAATAATATAGTTAACATGATAACAGGGACAGGGCTGGGGGAATAATATAGTTAACATGATAACAGGGACAGGGCTGGGGGAATAATATAGTTAACATGATAACAGGGACAGGGCTGTCGGGGAATAATATAGTTAACATGATAACAGGGACAGGGCTGTCGGGGGAATAATATAGTTAACATGATAACAGGGACAGGGCTGTCGGGGGAATAATATAGTTAACATGATAACAGGGACAGGGCTGGGGGAATAATATAGTTAACATGATAACAGGGACAGGGCTGGGGGAATAATATAGTTAACATGATAACAGGGACAGGGCTGGGGGAATAATATAGTTAACATGATAACAGGGACAGGGCTGTCGGGGGAATAATATAGTTAACATGATAACAGGGACAGGGCTGGGGGAATAATATAGTTAACATGATAACAGGGACAGGGCTGTCGGGGGAATAATATAGTTAACATGATAACAGGGACAGGGCTGGGGGAATAATATAGTTAACATGATAACAGGGACAGGGCTGGGGGAATAATATAGTTAACATGATAACAGGGACAGGGCTGTCGGGGGAATAATATAGTTAACATGATAACAGGGACAGGGCTGTCGGGAATAATATAGTTAACATGATAACAGGGACAGGGCTGTCGGGGGAATAATATAGTTAACATGATAACAGGGACAGGGCTGTCGGGAATAATATAGTTAACATGATAACAGGGACAGGGCTGTCGGGAATAATATAGTTAACATGATAACATGGACAGGGCTGGGGGAATAATATAGTTAACATGATAACAGGGACAGGGCTGTCGGGGGAATAATATAGTTAACATGATAACAGGGACAGGGCTGGGGGAATAATATAGTTAACATGATAACAGGGCTGTCGGGAATAATATAGTTAACATGATAACAGGGACAGGGCTGTCGGGGGAATAATATAGTTAACATGATAACAGGGACAGGGCTGGGGGAATAATATAGTTAACATGATAACAGGGACAGGGCTGGGAGAATAATATAGTTAACATGATAACAGGGACAGGGCTGGGGGAATAATATAGTTAACATGATAACAGGGACAGGGCTGTCGGGGGAATAATATAGTTAACATGATAACAGGGACAGGGCTGTCGGGGGAATAATATAGTTAACATGATAACAGGGCTGTCGGGGGAATAATATAGGAATAATATAGTTAACATGATAACAGGGACAGGGCTGTTGGGGGAATAATATAGTTAACATGATAACAGGGACAGGGCTGTCGGGGGAATAATATAGTTAACATGATAACAGGGACAGGGCTGGGGGAATAATATAGTTAACATGATAACAGGGACAGGGCTGGGGGAATAATATAGTTAACATGATAACAGGGACAGGGCTGGGGGAATAATATAGTTAACATGATAACAGGGACAGGGCTGGGAGAATAATATAGTTAACATGATAACAGGGACAAGGCTGTCGGGGGAATAATATAGTTAACATGATAACAGGGACAGGGCTGTCGGGGGAATAATATAGTTAACATGATAACAGGGACAGGGCTGTCGGGGGAATAATATAGTTAACATGATAACAGGGACAGGGCTGTCGGGAGAATAATATAGTTAACATGATAACAGGGACAGGGCTGGGAGAATAATATAGTTAACATGATAACAGGGACAGGGCTGGGGGAATAATATAGTTAACATGATAACAGGGACAGGGCTGTCGGGGGAATAATATAGTTAACATGATAACAGGGACAGGGCTGTCGGGAATAATATAGTTAACATGATAACAGGGACAGGGCTGTCGGGAATAATATAGTTAACATGATAACATGGACAGGGCTGGGGGAATAATATAGTTAACATGATAACAGGGCTGTCGGGAATAATATAGTTAACATGATAACAGGGACAGGGCTGGGGGAATAATATAGTTAACATGATAACAGGGACAGGGCTGTCGGGGGAATAATATAGTTAACATGATAACAGGGACAGGGCTGTCGGGGGAATAATATAGTTAACATGATAACAGGGACAGGGCTGGGGGAATAATATAGTTAACATGATGACAGGGCTGGGGGAATAATATAGTTAACATGATAACAGGGACAGGGCTGTCGGGGAATAATATAGTTAACATGATAACAGGGACAGGGCTGTCGGGGGAATAATATAGTTAACATGATAACAGGGACAGGGCTGTCGGGGGAATAATATAGTTAACATGATAACAGGGCTGTCGGGGGAATAATATAGTTAACATGATAACAGGGACAGGGCTGTCGGGGGAATAATATAGTTAACATGATAACAGGGACAGGGCTGGGGGAATAATATAGTTAACATGATAACAGGGACAGGGCTGTCGGGGAATAATATAGTTAACATGATAACAGGGACAGGGCTGTCGGGGGAATAATATAGTTAACATGATAACAGGGACAGGGCTGGGGAATAATATAGTTAACATGATAACAGGGACAGGGCTGGGGAATAATATAGTTAACATGATAACAGGGACAGGGCTGTCGGGGAATAATATAGTTAACATGATAACAGGGACAGGGCTGGGGGAATAATATAGTTAACATGATAACAGGGACAGGGCTGTCGGGGGAATAATATAGTTAACATGATAACAGGGACAGGGCTGGGGGAATAATATAGTTAACATGATAACAGGGACAGGGCTGGGGGAATAATATAGTTAAGTTAACACGATAACAGGGACAGGGCTGGGGGAATAATATAGTTAACATGATAACAGGGACAGGGCTGTCGGGGAATAATATAGTTAACATGATAACAGGGACAGGGCTGTCGGGGAATAATATAGTTAACATGATAACAGGGACAGGGCTGTCGGGGGAATAATATAGTTAACATGATAACAGGGACAGGGCTGGGGGAATAATATAGTTAACATGATAACAGGGACAGGGCTGGGGGAATAATATAGTTAACATGATAACAGGGACAGGGCTGTCGGGGGAATAATATAGTTAACATGATAACAGGGACAGGGCTGGGGGAATAATATAGTTAACATGATAACAGGGCTGTCGGGAATAATATAGTTAACATGATAACAGGGACAGGGCTGGGGGAATAATATAGTTAACATGATAACAGGGACAGGGCTGGGGGAATAATATAGTTAACATGATAACAGGGACAGGGCTGTCGGGGGAATAATATAGTTAACATGATAACAGGGACAGGGCTGTCGGGGGAATAATATAGTTAACATGATAACAGGGACAGGGCTGTCGGGGAATAATATAGTTAACATGATAACAGGGACAGGGCTGGGGGAATAATATAGTTAACATGATAACAGGGACAGGGCTGTCGGGGGAATAATATAGTTAACATGATAACAGGGACAGGGCTGTCGGGGGAATAATATAGTTAACATGATAACAGGGACAGGGCTGTCGGGGGAATAATATAGTTAACATGATAACAGGGACAGGGCTGGGGGAATAATATAGTTAACATGATAACAGGGACAGGGCTGGGGGAATAATATAGTTAACATGATAACAGGGACAGGGCTGGGGGAATAATATAGTTAACATGATAACAGGGACAGGGCTGTCGGGGGAATAATATAGTTAACATGATAACAGGGACAGGGCTGGGAGAATAATATAGTTAACATGATAACAGGGACAGGGCTGGGGGAATAATATAGTTAACATGATAACAGGGACAGGGCTGTCGGGGAATAATATAGTTAACATGATAACAGGGACAGGGCTGTCGGGAATAATATAGTTAACATGATAACAGGGACAGGGCTGGGGGAATAATATAGTTAACATGATAACAGGGACAGGGCTGGGGGAATAATATAGTTAACATGATAACAGGGACAGGGCTGTCGGGGGAATAATATAGTTAACATGATAACAGGGACAGGGCTGTCGGGGGAATAATATAGTTAACATGATAACAGGGACAGGGCTGGGGGAATAATATAGTTAACATGATAACAGGGACAGGGCTGTCGGGGGAATAATATAGTTAACATGATAACAGGGACAGGGCTGTCGGGGGAATAATATAGTTAACATGATAACAGGGACAGGGCTGGGGGAATAATATAGTTAACATGATAACAGGGACAGGGCTGGGGGAATCATATAGTTAACATGATAACAGGGACAGGACTGGGAGAATAATATAGTTAACATGATAACAGGGACAGGGCTGGGAGAATAATATAGTTAACATGATGACAGGGCTGGGGGAATAATATAGTTAACATGATAACAGGGACAGGGCTGGGAGAATAATATAGTTAACATGATAACAGGGACAGGGCTGGGGGAATAATATAGTTAACATGATAACAGGGACAGGGCTGGGGGAATAATATAGTTAACATGATAACAGGGACAGGGCTGTCAGGGGAATAATATAGTTAACATGATAACAGGGACAGGGCTGGGGGAATAATATAGTTAACATGATAACAGGGACAAGGCTGTCGGGGGAATAATATAGTTAACATGATAACAGGGACAGGGCTGGGAGAATAATATAGTTAACATGATAACAGGGACAGGGCTGGGGGAATAATATAGTTAACATGATAACAGGGACAGGGCTGTCGGGGGAATAATATAGTTAACATGATAACAGGGACAGGGCTGTCGGGAGAATAATATAGTTAACATGATAACAGGGACAGGGCTGTCGGGGGAATAATATAGTTAACATGATAACAGGGACAGGGCTGGGGGAATAATATAGTTAACATGATAACAGGGACAGGGCTGTCGGGGGAATAATATAGTTAACATGATAACAGGGACAGGGCTGTCGGGGGAATAATATAGTTAACATGATAACAGGGACAGGGCTGTCGGGAATAATATAGTTAACATGATAACAGGGACAGGGCTGTCGGGGGAATAATATAGTTAACATGATAACAGGGACAGGGCTGGGGGAATAATATAGTTAACATGATAACAGGGACAGGGCTGGGGGAATAATATAGTTAACATGATAACAGGGACAGGGCTGTCGGGGGAATAATATAGTTAACATGATAACAGGGACAGGGCTGTCGGGGGAATAATATAGTTAACATGATAACAGGGACAGGGCTGTCGGGGGAATAATATAGTTAACATGATAACAGGGACAGGGCTGGGAGAATAATATAGTTAACATGATAACAGGGACAGGGCTGGGGGAATAATATAGTTAACATGATAACAGGGACAGGGCTGGGGGAATAATATAGTTAACATGATAACAGGGACAGGGCTGTCGGGGGAATAATATAGTTAACATGATAACAGGGACAGGGCTGGGGGAATAATATAGTTAACATGATAACAGGGACAGGGCTGGGGGAATAATATAGTTAACATGATAACAGGGACAGGGCTGTCGGGAGAATAATATAGTTAACATGATAACAGGGACAGGGCTGTCGGGGGAATAATATAGTTAACATGATAACAGGGACAGGGCTGTCGGGAGAATAATATAGTTAACATGATAACAGGGACAGGGCTGTCGGGAATAATATAGTTAACATGATAACATGGACAGGGCTGGGGGAATAATATAGTTAACATGATAACAGGGCTGTCGGGAATAATATAGTTAACATGATAACAGGGACAGGGCTGGGGGAATAATATAGTTAACATGATAACAGGGACAGGGCTGTCGGGGGAATAATATAGTTAACATGATAACAGGGACAGGGCTGTCGGGGGAATAATATAGTTAACATGATAACAGGGACAGGGCTGGGGGAATAATATAGTTAACATGATGACAGGGCTGGGGGAATAATATAGTTAACATGATAACAGGGACAGGGCTGTCGGGGGAATAATATAGTTAACATGATAACAGGGACAGGGCTGTCGGGGGAATAATATAGTTAACATGATAACAGGGACAGGGCTGTCGGGGGAATAATATAGTTAACATGATAACAGGGCTGTCGGGGGAATAATATAGTTAACATGATAACAGGGACAGGGCTGGGGGAATAATATAGTTAACATGATAACAGGGACAGGGCTGTCGGGGGAATAATATAGTTAACATGATAACAGGGACAGGGCTGTCGGGGAATAATATAGTTAACATGATAACAGGGACAGGGCTGGGGGAATAATATAGTTAACATGATAACAGGGACAGGGCTGGGGGAATAATATAGTTAACATGATAACAGGGACAGGGCTGTCGGGGAATAATATAGTTAACATGATAACAGGGACAGGGCTGTCGGGGAATAATATAGTTAACATGATAACAGGGACAGGGCTGGGGGAATAATATAGTTAACATGATAACAGGGACAGGGCTGTCGGGGAATAATATAGTTAACATGATAACAGGGACAGGGCTGTCGGGGGAATAATATAGTTAACATGATAACAGGGACAGGGCTGGGGGAATAATATAGTTAACATGATAACAGGGACAGGGCTGGGGGAATCATATAGTTAACATGATAACAGGGACAGGACTGGGAGAATAATATAGTTAACATGATAACAGGGACAGGGCTGGGAGAATAATATAGTTAACATGATGACAGGGCTGGGGGAATAATATAGTTAACATGATAACAGGGACAGGGCTGGGAGAATAATATAGTTAACATGATAACAGGGACAGGGCTGGGGGAATAATATAGTTAACATGATAACAGGGACAGGGCTGGGGGAATAATATAGTTAACATGATAACAGGGACAGGGCTGTCAGGGGAATAATATAGTTAACATGATAACAGGGACAGGGCTGGGGGAATAATATAGTTAACATGATAACAGGGACAAGGCTGTCGGGGGAATAATATAGTTAACATGATAACAGGGACAGGGCTGGGAGAATAATATAGTTAACATGATAACAGGGACAGGGCTGGGGGAATAATATAGTTAACATGATAACAGGGACAGGGCTGTCGGGGAATAATATAGTTAACATGATAACAGGGACAGGGCTGTCGGGAGAATAATATAGTTAACATGATAACAGGGACAGGGCTGTCGGGGGAATAATATAGTTAACATGATAACAGGGACAGGGCTGGGGGAATAATATAGTTAACATGATAACAGGGACAGGGCTGTCGGGGAATAATATAGTTAACATGATAACAGGGACAGGGCTGTCGGGGAATAATATAGTTAACATGATAACAGGGACAGGGCTGTCGGGGAATAATATAGTTAACATGATAACAGGGACAGGGCTGGGGGAATAATATAGTTAACATGATAACAGGGACAGGGCTGGGGGAATAATATAGTTAACATGATAACAGGGACAGGGCTGTCGGGGGAATAATATAGTTAACATGATAACAGGGACAGGGCTGTCGGGGAATAATATAGTTAACATGATAACAGGGACAGGGCTGTCGGGGAATAATATAGTTAACATGATAACAGGGACAGGGCTGGGAGAATAATATAGTTAACATGATAACAGGGACAGGGCTGGGGGAATAATATAGTTAACATGATAACAGGGACAGGGCTGGGGGAATAATATAGTTAACATGATAACAGGGACAGGGCTGTCGGGGGAATAATATAGTTAACATGATAACAGGGACAGGGCTGGGGGAATAATATAGTTAACATGATAACAGGGACAGGGCTGGGGGAATAATATAGTTAACATGATAACAGGGACAGGGCTGTCGGGAGAATAATATAGTTAACATGATAACAGGGACAGGGCTGTCGGGGGAATAATATAGTTAACATGATAACAGGGACAGGGCTGTCGGGGAATAATATAGTTAACATGATAACAGGGACAGGGCTGGGGGAATAATATAGTTAACATGATAACAGGGACAGGGCTGTCGGGGGAATAATATAGTTAACATGATAACAGGGACAGGGCTGTCGGGGGAATAATATAGTTAACATGATAACAGGGACAGGGCTGGGGGAATAATATAGTTAACATGATAACAGGGACAGGGCTGTCGGGGAATAATATAGTTAACATGATAACAGGGCTGTCGGGGGAATAATATAGTTAACATGATAACAGGGACAGGGCTGTCGGGGGAATAATATAGTTAACATGATAACAGGGACAGGGCTGTCGGGGAATAATATAGTTAACATGATAACAGGGACAGGGCTGTCGGGGGAATAATATAGTTAACATGATAACAGGGACAGGGCTGTCGGGGAATAATATAGTTAACATGATAACAGGGACAGGGCTGTCGGGGAATAATATAGTTAACATGATAACAGGGACAGGGCTGTCGGGGGAATAATATAGTTAACATGATAACAGGGACAGGGCTGTCGGGGGAACTGTCGGGGGAATAATATAGTTAACATGATAACAGGGACAGGGCTGTCGGGGGAATAATATAGTTAACATGATAACAGGGACAGGGCTGTCGGGGAATAATATAGTTAACATGATAACAGGGACAGGGCTGTCGGGGGAATAATATAGTTAACATAATAACAGGGACAGGGCTGTCGGGGGAATAATATAGTTAACATGATAACAGGGACAGGGCTGTCGGGGGAATAATATAGTTAACATGATAACAGGGCTGTCGGGGGAATAATATAGTTAACATGATAACAGGGACAGGGCTGGGGGAATAATATAGTTAACATGATAACAGGGACAGGGCTGTCGGGGAATAATATAGTTAACATAATAACAGGGACAGGGCTGTCGGGGAATAATATAGTTAACATGATAACAGGGACAGGGCTGTCGGGGAATAATATAGTTAACATGATAACAGGGACAGGGCTGTCGGGGAATAATATAGTTAACATAATAACAGGGACAGGGCTGTCGGGGGAATAATATAGTTAACATGATAACAGGGACAGGGCTGTCGGGGGAATAATATAGTTAACATGATAACAGGGCTGTCGGGGGAATAATATAGTTAACATGATAACAGGGACAGGGCTGGGGGAATAATATAGTTAACATGATAACAGGGACAGGGCTGTCGGGGGAATAATATAGTTAACATAATAACAGGGACAGGGCTGTCGGGGGAATAATATAGTTAACATGATAACAGGGACAGGGCTGTCGGGGAATAATATAGTTAACATGATAACAGGGACAGGGCTGTCGGGGGAATAATATAGTTAACATGATAACAGGGACGGGGCTGGGGGAATAATATAGTTAACATGATAACAGGGACAGGGCTGTCGGGGAATAATATAGTTAACATGATAACAGGGACAGGGCTGTCGGGGAATAATATAGTTAACATGATAACAGGGACAGGGCTGGGGGAATAATATAGTTAACATGATAACAGGGACAGGGCTGTCGGGGAATAATATAGTTAACATGATAACAGGGACTGTCGGGGAATAATATAGTTAACATGATAACAGGGACAGGGCTGTCGGGGGAATAATATAGTTAACATGATAACAGGGACAGGGCTGTCGGGGGAATAATATAGTTAACATGATAACAGGGACAGGGCTGTCGGGGGAATAATATAGTTAACATGATAACAGGGACAGGGCTGTCGGGGGAATAATATAGTTAACATGATAACAGGGACAGGGCTGTCGGGGGAATAATATAGTTAACATGATAACAGGGACAGGGCTGTCGGGGAATAATATAGTTAACATGATAACAGGGACAGGGCTGTCGGGGAATAATATAGTTAACATGATAACAGGGACAGGGCTGTCGGGGAATAATATAGTTAACATAATAACAGGGACAGGGCTGTCGGGGAATAATATAGTTAACATGATAACAGGGACAGGGCTGTCGGGGAATAATATAGTTAACATGATAACAGGGCTGTCGGGGGAATAATATAGTTAACATGATAACAGGGACAGGGCTGTCGGGGAATAATATAGTTAACATGATAACAGGGACAGGGCTGGGGGAATAATATAGTTAACATGATAACAGGGACAGGGCTATCGGGGGAATAATATAGTTAACATGATAACAGGGACAGGGCTGTCGGGGGAATAATATAGTTAACATGATAACAGGGACAGGGCTGTCGGGGGAATAATATAGTTAACATGATAACAGGGACAGGGCTGGGGGAATAATATAGTTAACATGATAACAGGGACAGGGCTGTCGGGGGAATAATATAGTTAACATGATAACAGGGCTGTCGGGGGAATAATATAGTTAACATGATAACAGGGACAGGGCTGTCGGGGGAATAATATAGTTAACATGATAACAGGGACAGGGCTGTCGGCGGAATAATATAGTTAACATAATAACAGGGACAGGGCTGTCGGGGGAATAATATAGTTAACATGATAACAGGGACAGGGCTGTCGGGAGAATAATATAGTTAACATGATAACAGGGCTGTCGGGGGAATAATATAGTTAACATGATAACAGGGACAGGGCTGTCGGGGGAATAATATAGTTAACATGATAACAGGGCTGTCGGGGGAATAATATAGTTAACATGATAACAGGGACAGGGCTGTCGGGGGAATAATATAGTTAACATGATAACAGGGACAGGGCTGTCGGGGGAATAATATAGTTAACATGATAACAGGGACAGGGCTGGGGGAATAATATAGTTAACATGATAACAGGGACAGGGCTGTCGGGGGAATAATATAGTTAACATGATAACAGGGCTGTCGGGGGAATAATATAGTTAACATGATAACAGGGACAGGGCTGTCGGGGAATAATATAGTTAACATGATAACAGGGACAGGGCTGGGGGAATAATATAGTTAACATGATAACAGGGACAGGGCTGTCGGGGGAATAATATAGTTAACATAATAACAGGGACAGGGCTGTCGGGGAATAATATAGTTAACATGATAACAGGGACAGGGCTGTCGGGGAATAATATAGTTAACATGATAACAGGGACAGGGCTGTCGGGGAATAATATAGTTAACATGATAACAGGGACAGGGCTGTCGGGGAATAATATAGTTAACATGATAACAGGGACGGGGCTGGGGGAATAATATAGTTAACATGATAACAGGGACAGGGCTGTCGGGGAATAATATAGTTAACATGATAACAGGGACAGGGCTGTCGGGGAATAATATAGTTAACATGATAACAGGGACAGGGCTGGGGGAATAATATAGTTAACATGATAACAGGGACAGGGCTGTCGGGGAATAATATAGTTAACATGATAACAGGGCTGTCGGGGGAATAATATAGTTAACATGATAACAGGGACAGGGCTGTCGGGGAATAATATAGTTAACATGATAACAGGGACAGGGCTGTCGGGGGAATAATATAGTTAACATGATAACAGGGACAGGGCTGTCGGGGGAATAATATAGTTAACATGATAACAGGGACAGGGCTGTCGGGGAATAATATAGTTAACATGATAACAGGGACAGGGCTGTCGGGGGAATAATATAGTTAACATGATAACAGGGACAGGGCTGTCGGGGAATAATATAGTTAACATGATAACAGGGACAGGGCTGTCGGGGGAATAATATAGTTAACATGATAACAGGGACAGGGCTGTCGGGGGAATAATATAGTTAACATGATAACAGGGACAGGGCTGTCGGGGAATAATATAGTTAACATAATAACAGGGACAGGGCTGTCGGGGAATAATATAGTTAACATGATAACAGGGACAGGGCTGTCGGGGAATAATATAGTTAACATGATAACAGGGACAGGGCTGTCGGGGGAATAATATAGTTAACATGATAACAGGGACAGGGCTGGGGGAATAATATAGTTAACATGATAACAGGGACAGGGCTGTCGGGGGAATAATATAGTTAACATGATAACAGGGACAGGGCTGTCGGGGAATAATATAGTTAACATGATAACAGGGACAGGGCTGGGGGAATAATATAGTTAACATGATAACAGGGACAGGGCTGTCGGGGGAATAATATAGTTAACATGATAACAGGGCTGTCGGGGGAATAATATAGTTAACATGATAACAGGGACAGGGCTGTCGGGGGAATAATATAGTTAACATGATAACAGGGACAGGGCTGGGGGAATAATATAGTTAACATGATAACAGGGACAGGGCTATCGGGGGAATAATATAGTTAACATGATAACAGGGACAGGGCTGTCGGGGGAATAATATAGTTAACATGATAACAGGGACAGGGCTGTCGGGGGAATAATATAGTTAACATGATAACAGGGACAGGGCTGGGGGAATAATATAGTTAACATGATAACAGGGACAGGGCTGTCGGGGGAATAATATAGTTAACATGATAACAGGGCTGTCGGGGGAATAATATAGTTAACATGATAACAGGGACAGGGCTGTCGGGGGAATAATATAGTTAACATGATAACAGGGACAGGGCTGTCGGCGGAATAATATAGTTAACATAATAACAGGGACAGGGCTGTCGGGGGAATAATATAGTTAACATGATAACAGGGACAGGGCTGTCGGGGGAATAATATAGTTAACATGATAACAGGGCTGTCGGGGGAATAATATAGTTAACATGATAACAGGGACAGGGCTGTCGGGGAATAATATAGTTAACATGATAACAGGGCTGTCGGGGAATAATATAGTTAACATGATAACAGGGACAGGGCTGTCGGGGAATAATATAGTTAACATGATAACAGGGACAGGGCTGTCGGGGGAATAATATAGTTAACATGATAACAGGGACAGGGCTGGGGGAATAATATAGTTAACATGATAACAGGGACAGGGCTGTCGGGGGAATAATATAGTTAACATGATAACAGGGACAGGGCTGTCGGGGAATAATATAGTTAACATGATAACAGGGACAGGGCTGTCGGGGGAATAATATAGTTAACATGATAACAGGGACAGGGCTGGGGAATAATATAGTTAACATGATAACAGGGACAGGGCTGTCGGGGGAATAATATAGTTAACATGATAACAGGGACAGGGCTGTCGGCGGAATAATATAGTTAACATGATAACAGGGACAGGGCTGTCGGGGGAATAATATAGTTAACATGATAACAGGGACAGGGCTGGGGGAATAATATAGTTAACATAATAACAGGGACAGGGCTGTCGGGGGAATAATATAGTTAACATGATAACAGGGACAGGGCTGTCGGGGGAATAATATAGTTAACATGATAACAGGGACAGGGCTGGGGGAATAATATAGTTAACATGATAACAGGGAAAGGGCTGGGGGAATAATATATAATAAATATATATATATATATATAAATATATATAATAAATATAACCACGAAATTGGGGAGGAGAAAAGGGAAAATACTAAATAATAATAATGCAGTGAATATAACATTATAGTTAATTTAATAATAGTTAATATAATATTATAGTTCATGTAATAATAGTTAATATAATATTATAGTTCATTTAATAATAGTTAATATAATATTATAGTTCATTTAATAATAGTTAATATAATATTATAGTTCATTTAATAATAGTTAATATAATATTATAGTTCATTTTATTATAGTGAATATAATATTATAGTTCATTTAATAATAGTTAATATAATATTATAGTTCATTTAATAATAGTTAATATAATATTATAGTTCATTTAATAATAGTTACTATAATATTATAGTTAATTTAATAATAGTTACTATAATATTATAGTTAATTTAATAATAGTTAATATACTATTATAGTTCATTTAATAATAGTTAATATAATATTATAGTTCATTTAATAATAGTTACTATAATATTATAGTTAATTTAATAATAGTTAATATACTATTATAGTTCATTTAATAATAGTTAATATAATATTATAGTTCATGTAATAATAGCTAATATACTATTATAGTTCATTTAATTATAGCTAATATACTATTATAGTTCATTTAATTATAGCTAACATAATATTAGTTAATATAATAGTAGTTCATTTAATTAGTTAATATAATATTAGCTCATTTAATTAGTTAATATAATATTGGTTCATTTAAATATAGTTAATATAATATTATAGTCCATTTAATTATAGTTAACATAATATTAGCTCATTTAATTAGTTAATATAATATTATAGTTCATTTAATTATAGTTACTATAATATTATAGTTCATTTAATTAGTTACTATAATATTATAGTTCATTTAATTATAGTTACTATAATATTATAGTTAATTTAATAATAGTTAATATAATATTATAGTTCATTTAATAATAGTTAATATAATATTATAGTTCATTTAATAATAGTTAATATAACATTATAGTTCATTTAATAATAGTTAATATAATATTATAGTTCATTTTATTATAGTGAATATAATATTATAGTTCATTTAATAATAGTTAATATAACATTATAGTTCATTTAATAATAGTTAATATAATATTATAGTTCATTTAATAATAGTTAATATAACATTATAGTTCATTTAATAATAGTTAATATAATATTATAGTTCATTTAATAATAGTTAATATAATATTATAGTTCATTTAATAATAGTTAATATAATATTATAGTTCATTTAATTAGTGAATATAATATTATAGTTCATTTAATAATAGTTAATATAACATTATAGTTCATTTAATTATAGTTAACATAATATTAGTTAATATAATATTATAGTTCATTTAATTAGTTACTATAATATTATAGTTCATTTAATTATAGTTACTATAATATTATAGTTCATTTAATTAGTTACTATAATATTATAGTTCTTTTAATTATAGTTACTATAATATTATAGTTCATTTAATTAGTTACTATAATATTATAGTTCTTTTAATTATAGTTACTATAATATTATAGTTCATTTAATTAGTTACTATAATATTATAGTTCTTTTAATTATAGTTACTATAATATTATAGTTCATTTAATTAGTTACTATAATATTATAGTTCTTTTAATTATAGTTACTATAATATTATAGTTCATTTAATTAGTTACTATAATATTATAGTTCTTTTAATTATAGTTACTATAATATTATAGTTCATTTAATTAGTTACTATAATATTATAGTTCTTTTAATTATAGTTACTATAATATTATAGTTCATTTAATTATATTTAATATAATATTATAGTTAATATAAGTTAACAAGTTAATATAATATTATAGCAGTTTAATATTTTTTTAATGTAATAAAAGCTTTAAATATGTATTTCCGTTAGAACACTGTTATTACTTAGAATGTATTTAGTGTTTACACTGTTCCAAATGGTCAGAACAATTATAATACTGTAATCTAACAGCACCTGTTTATAATACTGTAATCTAACAGCACCTGTTTATAATACTGTAATCTAACAGCACCTGTTTATAATACTGTAATCTAACAGCACCTGTTTATAATACTGTAATCTAACAGCACCTGTTTGTCACACATCTGGCCTGGAATATGTGGACAACTACAAATACCTGGTTAGATTGTAAACTCTCCTTCCAGACTCACATGAAGCATCTCCAATCTAAAACCGGCTTCCTATTTCGCAACAAAGCATCCTTCACTCATGCTGCCAAACATACCCTCGTAAAACAGACTATCCTATCGATCCTTGACTTCGGTGATGTAATTTACAAAATAGCCTCCAACACTTTATTCAGCAAATTGGATGCAGTCTATCACAGTGCCATCCGTTTTGCCACCAAAGCCCCATATACTACCCACCACTGCGACCTCTATGCTCTCGTTGGTTGGCCCTCGCTTCATATTCGTTGCCAAACCCACTGGCTCCAGGTCATCTATAAGTCTTTGCTAGGTGAAGCCCCACCTTATCTCAGCTTACTTGTCACCATAGCAACACCCACCCGTAGCATCCGCTCCAGCAGGTATATTTGACTGGTCACCATAGCAACACCCACCCGTAGCACGCGCTCCAGCAGGTATATTTCACTGGTCACCATAGCAACACCCACCCATAGCATGCGCTCCAGCAGGTATATTTCACTGGTCACCATAGCAACACCCACCCATAGCATGCGCTCCAGCAGGTATATTTGACTGGTCACCATAGCAACACCCACCCGTAGCACGCGCTCCAGCAGGTATATTTGACTGGTCACCATAGCAACTCCCACCCATAGCATGCGCTCCAGCAGGTATATTTCACTGGTCACCATAGCAACACCCACCCATAGCATGCGCTCCAGCAGGTATATTTCACTGGTCACCATAGCAACACCCACCCGTAGCATGCGCTCCAGCAGGTATATTTGACTGGTCACCATAGCAACACCCACCCGTAGCATGCGCTCCAGCAGGTATATTTGACTGGTCACCATAGCAACACCCACCCGTAGCACGCGCTCCAGCAGGTATATTTGACTGGTCACCATAGCAACACCCACCCGTAGCACGCGCTCCAGCAGGTATATTTGACTGGTCACCATAGCAACACCCACCCGTAGCACGCGCTTCAGCAGGTATATTTGACTGGTCACCATAGCAACACCCACCCATAGCACGCGCTCCAGCAGGTATATTTGACTGGTCACCATAGCAACACCCACCCGTAGCATGCGCTCCAGCAGGTATATTTGACTGGTCACCATAGCAACACCCACCCGTAGCACGCGCTCCAGCAGGTATATTTGACTGGTCACCATAGCAACACTCACCCGTAGCACGCGCTCCAGCAGGTATATTTGACTGGTCACCATAGCAACACCCACCCGTAGCACGCGCTCCAGCAGGTATATTTCACTGGTCACCATAGCAACACCCACCCGTAGCACGCGCTCCAGCAGGTATATTTGACTGGTCACCATAGCAACACCCACCCGTAGCACGCGCTCCAGCAGGTATATTTGACTGGTCACCATAGCAACACCCACCCGTAGCACGCGCTCCAGCAGGTATATTTGACTGGTCACCATAGCAACACCCACCCGTAGCACGCGCTCCAGCAGGTATATTTCACTGGTCACCATAGCAACACCCACCCATAGCACGCGCTCCAGCAGGTATATTTGACTGGTCACCATAGCAACACCCACCCGTAGCATGCGCTCCAGCAGGTATATTTGACTGGTCACCATAGCAACACCCACCCGTAGCACGCGCTCCAGCAGGTATATTTGACTGGTCACCATAGCAACACCCACCCGTAGCACGCGCTCCAGCAGGTATATTTGACTGGTCACCATAGCAACACCCACCCGTAGCACGCGCTCCAGCAGGTATATTTCACTGGTCACCATAGCAACACCCACCCGTAGCACGCGCTCCAGCAGGTATATTTGACTGGTCACCATAGCAACACCCACCCGTAGCACGCGCTCCAGCAGGTATATTTGACTGGTCACCATAGCAACACCCACCCGTAGCACGCGCTCCAGCAGGTATATTTGACTGGTCACCATAGCAACACCCACCCGTAGCACGCGCTCCAGCAGGTATATTTGACTGGTCACCATAGCAACACCCACCCGTAGCACGCGCTTCAGCAGGTATATTTGACTGGTCACCATAGCAACACCCACCCATAGCACGCGCTCCAGCAGGTATATTTGACTGGTCACCATAGCAACACCCACCCGTAGCATGCGCTCCAGCAGGTATATTTGACTGGTCACCATAGCAACACCCACCCGTAGCACGCGCTCCAGCAGGTATATTTGACTGGTCACCATAGCAACACTCACCCGTAGCACGCGCTCCAGCAGGTATATTTGACTGGTCACCATAGCAACACCCACCCGTAGCACGCGCTCCAGCAGGTATATTTCACTGGTCACCATAGCAACACCCACCCGTAGCACGCGCTCCAGCAGGTATATTTGACTGGTCACCATAGCAACACCCACCCGTAGCACGCGCTCCAGCAGGTATATTTGACTGGTCACCATAGCAACACCCACCCGTAGCACGCGCTCCAGCAGGTATATTTGACTGGTCACCATAGCAACACCCACCCGTAGCACGCGCTCCAGCAGGTATATTTCACTGGTCACCATAGCAACACCCACCCATAGCACGCGCTCCAGCAGGTATATTTGACTGGTCACCATAGCAACACCCACCCGTAGCATGCGCTCCAGCAGGTATATTTGACTGGTCACCATAGCAACACCCACCCGTAGCACGCGCTCCAGCAGGTATATTTGACTGGTCACCATAGCAACACCCACCCGTAGCACGCGCTCCAGCAGGTATATTTGACTGGTCACCATAGCAACACCCACCCGTAGCACGCGCTCCAGCAGGTATATTTCACTGGTCACCATAGCAACACCCACCCGTAGCACGCGCTCCAGCAGGTATATTTGACTGGTCACCATAGCAACACCCACCCGTAGCACGCGCTCCAGCAGGTATATTTGACTGGTCACCATAGCAACACCCACCCGTAGCACGCGCTCCAGCAGGTATATTTGACTGGTCACCATAGCAACACCCACCCGTAGCACGCGCTCCAGCAGGTATATTTGACTGGTCACCATAGCAACACCCACCCGTAGCACGCGCCCCAGCAGGTATATTTGACTGGTCACCATAGCAACACCCACCCGTAGCATGCGCTCCAGCAGGTATATTTGACTGGTCACCATAGCAACACCCACCCGTAGCACGCGCTCCAGCAGGTATATTTGACTGGTCACCATAGCAACACCCACCCGTAGCACGCGCTCCAGCAGGTATATTTGACTGGTCACCATAGCAACACCCACCCGTAGAACGCGCTCCAGCAGGTATATTTGACTGGTCACCATAGCAACACCCACCCGTAGCACGCGCTCCAGCAGGTATATTTGACTGGTCACCATAGCAACACCCACCCGTAGCATGCGCTCCAGCAGGTATATTTGACTGGTCACCATAGCAACACCCACCCGTAGCACGCGCTCCAGCAGGTATATTTGACTGGTCACCATAGCAACACCCACCCGTAGCACGCGCTCCAGCAGGTATATTTGACTGGTCACCATAGCAACACCCACCCGTAGCACGCGCTCCAGCAGGTATATTTGACTGGTCACCATAGCAACACCCACCCGTAGCACGCGCTCCAGCAGGTATATTTGACTGGTCACCATAGCAACACCCACCCGTAGCATGCGCTCCAGCAGGTATATTTGACTGGTCACCATAGCAACACCCACCCGTAGCACGCGCTCCAGCAGGTATATTTGACTGGTCACCATAGCAACACCCACCCGTAGCACGCGCTCCAGCAGGTATATTTGACTGGTCACCATAGCAACACCCACCCGTAGCACGCGCTCCAGCAGGTATATTTGACTGGTCACCATAGCAACACCCACCCGTAGCACGCGCTCCAGCAGGTATATTTGACTGGTCACCATAGCAACACCCACCCGTAGCATGCGCTCCAGTCTCAAACCTGAACAAAGAACAAGATTTGTTTTGTGTTTGTACCTCCAGATACCAGGCGAAGACACTGGTCCTTTGTCATGTTGGGTTTGTAGTTGGAGTCCATGTAACCATAGATATAGGTGGATCCTGACCCTCCAACTGATACAGGCTGTCTGATCAGCATACCTCCTACTGGGACAGTGTACACCTGGGGGGGGGGGGAGAGTGTCGCGAGAATTATGTTCTCAATGTTCATAAACCAATTCAATTAAACTACTCAGTCTGTTCATCAGGATTCGTAAGATACTGATTGAAATGAAACAGACGGAGGCCCAGCTAAAATAGTCAATAAGGTTTATTCACGGGAACGTTCTGGTCTGTTGAACAAAACAATTCATTTTATTGTGACTTCTCATGTACACACATTCACACTAACATACGCACACACATTCACACTAACATACGCACAAATATACACACACATTCACACAAATACACACACATTCACACAAACACACACATTCACACTAACATACACACACACACATTCACATAAACATATTCACATAAACATACACACGAACACATTCACACACACATTCACACACACACATTCACATAAATATACACACACACATTCACACACACACATTCACACTAACATACACGCACACACATTCACACTAACATACGCACTCACGCACACACACACATACACACATACGCACACACATTCACACAAACATACATTCACACCATGTCCTACTACCCAGCCGACAAAGATTAGGGGATTCCGTGAGACTTACTCCCCATCCTCCCTCTTCAAATAAATTCCATCAACAGGGAGAGAAGCGGAAAAGTGTGTGTGTGTGTGTGTGTGTGTGTGTGTGTGTGTGTGTGTGTGTGTGTGTGTGTGTGTGTGTGTGTGTGTGTGTGTGTTAGGGTCTGACTGATACAGGCTGTCTGACCAGCATACCTATATCTCCTACTGGACAAGAGGAAAGAGAGAGAGAAGGAGAGAGTAAGTACTGAGTAGTGTCTGATAGTGGAGAGAGTAAGTACTGAGTAGGGTCTGATAGTGGAGAGAGTAAGTACTGAGTAGGGTCTGATAGTGGAGAGAGTAAGTACTGAGTAGGGTCTGATAGTGGAGAGAGTAAGTACTGAGTAGGGTCTGATAGTGGAGAGAGTAAGTACTGAGTAGGGTCTGATAGTGGAGAGAGTAAGTACTGAGTAGGGTCTGATAGTGGAGAGAGTAAGTACTGAGTAGTGTCTGATAGTGGAGAGAGTAAGTACTGAGTAGGGTCTGATAGTGGAGAGAGTAAGTACTGAGTAGGGTCTGATAGTGGAGAGAGTAAGTACTGAGTAGGGTCTGATAGTGGAGAGAGTAAGTACTGAGTAGGGTCTGATAGTGGAGAGAGTAAGTACTGAGTAGGGTCTGATAGTGGAGAGAGTAAGTACTGAGTAGGGTCTGATAGTGGAGAGAGTAAGTACTGAGTAGGGTCTGATAGTGGAGAGAGTAAGTACTGAGTAGGGTCTGATAGTGGAGAGAGTAAGTACTGAGTAGGGTCTGATAGTGGAGAGAGTAAGTACTGAGTAGGGTCTGATAGTGGAGAGAGTAAGTACTGAGTAGGGTCTGATAGTGGAGAGAGTAAGTACTGAGTAGGGTCTGATAGTGGAGAGAGTAAGTACTGAGTAGGGTCTGATAGTGGAGAGAGTAAGTACTGAGTAGGGTCTGATAGTGGAGAGAGTAAGTACTGAGTAGGGTCTGATAGTGGAGAGAGTAAGTACTGAGTAGGGTCTGATAGTGGAGAGAGTAAGTACTGAGTAGTGTCTGATAGTGGAGAGAGTAAGTACTGAGTAGTGTCTGATAGTGGAGAGAGTAAGTACTGAGTAGGGTCTGATAGTGGAGAGAGTAAGTACTGAGTAGGGTCTGATAGTGGAGAGAGTAAGTACTGAGTAGGGTCTGATAGTGGAGAGAGTAAGTACTGAGTAGGGTCTGATAGTGGAGAGAGTAAGTACTGAGTAGTGTCTGATAGTGGAGAGAGAAGGACAGAGTAAGTACTGAGTAGGGTCTGATAGTGGAGAGAGTAAGTATTGAGTAGTGTCTGATAGTGGAGAGAGTAAGTACTGAGTAGTGTCTGATAGTGGAGAGAGAAGGACAGAGTAAGTATTGAGTAGTGTCTGATAGTGGAGAGAGAAGAACAGAGTAAGTACTGAGTAGTGTCTGATAGTGGAGAGAGAAGGAGAGAGTAAGTATTGAGTAGTGTCTGATAGTGGAGAGAGTAAGTACTGAGTAGTGTCTGATAGTGGAGAGAGTAAGTATTGAGTAGTGTCTGATAGTGGAGAGAGTAAGTACTGAGTAGTGTCTGATAGTGGAGAGAGTAAGTATTGAGTAGTGTCTGATAGTGGAGAGAGTAAGTACTGAGTAGTGTCTGATAGTGGAGAGAGTAAGTATTGAGTAGTGTCTGATAGTGGAGAGAGTAAGTACTGAGTAGTGTCTGATAGTGGAGAGAGTAGGACAGAGTAAGTACTGAGTAGTGTCTGATAGTGGAGAGAGTAGGACAGAGTAAGTACTGAGTAGTGTCTGATAGTGGAGAGAGTAGGACAGAGTAAGTACTGAGTAGTGTCTGATAGTGGAGAGAGTAGGACAGAGTAAGTACTGAGTAGTGTCTGATAGTGGAGAGAGTAGGACAGAGTAAGTACTGAGTAG
>NW_025745182.1:50000-53846 GCF_021184085.1 Oncorhynchus gorbuscha
GTTGGTAGAGCATGGCGCTTGTAACGCCAGGGTAGTGGGTTCGATCCCCGGGACCACCCATACGTAGAATGTATGCACACATGACTGTAAGTCGCTTTGGATAAAAGCGTCTGCTAAATGGCATATATTATTATTATTATTATATAGAATATATAGGGTTATATAGGGTTAACATATAGAATATATAGGGTTATATAGGGTTAACATATAGAATATATAGGGTTAACATATATATTATATAGGGTTATATAGATAACATATAGAATATATAGGGTTATATAGGGTTGACATATAGAATATATAGGGTTATATAGGGTTAACATATAGAATATATAGGGTTAACATATAGAATATATAGGGTTAACATATAGAATATATAGGGTTAACATATATATTATATAGGGCTATATAGATAACATGTAGAATATATAGGGTTATTTAGGGTTAACATATATATTATATAGGGTTATATAGGGTTAACATATAGAATATATAGGGTTAACATGTATATTATATAGGGTTATACAGATGACATATAGAATATATAGGGTTATATAGGGTGAATATATAGGGTTATATAGGGTTAACATATAGAATATATAGGGTCATATAGGGTTAACATATAGAATATATAGGGTTAACATGTATATTATATAGGGTTATATAGATAACATATAGAATATATAGGGTTATTTAGGGTTAATATATAGAATATATAGGGTTAACATATATATTATATCGGGTTATATAGATAACATATAGAACATATAGGGTTATATAGGGTTAACATATAGAATATATAGGGTTAACATATATATTATATAGGGTTATATAGATACCATATAGACTATATAGGGTTATTTAGGGTTAACATATAGAATATATAGGGTTAACATATATATTATATAGGGTTATATAGATAACATATAGAATATATAGGGTTATATAGGGTTAACATATAGAATATATAGGGTTAACGTATATATTATATAGGGTTACATAGATAACATATATAATATATAGGGTTAACATATATAATATATAGGGTTATATAGATAACATATAGAATATATAGGGTTAACACATAGAATATATAGGGTTATATAGGGTTAACATATAGAATATATAGGGTTAACATATAGAATATATAGGGTTAACATATATATTATATAGGGTTATATAGATAACATATAGAATATATAGGGTTATATAGGGTTAACATATAGAATATATAGGGTTAACGTATATATTATATAGGGTTACATAGATAACATATAGAATATATAGGGTTATATAGGGTTAACATATAGAATATATAGGGTTAACATATATAATATATAGGGTTATATAGATAACATATAGAATATATAGGGTTATATAGGGTTAACATATAGAATATATAGGGTTAACATATATAATATATAGGGTTATATAGATAACATATAGAATATATAGGGTTATATAGATAACATATAGAATATATAGGATTATATAGATAACGTATAGAATATATAGGGTTATATAGGGTTAACATATAGAATATATTGGGTTATATAGGGTTAACATATATAATATATAGGGTTAAAATATATAATATATAGAATATATAGGGTTATATAGATAACATATAGAATATATAGGGTTAACATACATAATATATAGGGTTATATAGGGTTAACATATAGAATAGATAGGGTTATATAGGGTTAACATATAGAATATATAGGGTTATATAGATAACATATAGAATATATAGGCCTAACATACATAATATATAGGGTTAACATATAGAATATATAGGGTTATATAGGGTTAACATATAGAATATATAGGGTGATATAGAGAACATATAGAATATATAGGGTTATATAGATAACATTTGGAATATATAGGGTTATATAGGGTTAACATATATAATATATAGGGTTATATAGAGAACATATAGAATATATAGGGTTATATAGATAACATATAGAATATATAGGGTTATATAGATAACATATAGAATATATAGGGTTATATAGATAACATTTGGAATATATAGGGTTATATAGGGTTGACATATAAAATTTATAGGGTTATATAGATAACATATATAATATATAGGGTTATATAGATAACATATATAATATATAGGGTTATATAGAGAACATAGAATATATAGGGTTATATAGAGAACATATAGAATATATAGGGATATATAGGGTTAACATTTGGAATATATAGGGTATATCGGGTTATATAGATAACATATAGAATATATATGGTTATATAGGGTTAACACATAATATATAGGGTTATATAGAGAACATATATGGTTATATAGGGTTAACATGTAGAATATATAGGGTTATATAGGGTTAACACATAATATATAGGGTTATATAGGGTTAACATATAGAATATATAGGGTTATATAGATAACATATAGAATATATAGGGTTATATAGATAACATATAGAATATATAGGGTTATATAGATAACATTTGGAATATATAGGGTTATATAGGGTTAACATATATCATATATAGGGTTATATAGAGAACATATAGGGTTATATAGGGTTAACATATAATATATAGGGTTAACATGTAGAATATATAGGGTTATAATATAGGATATATAGGGTTATATAGGGTTAACATATAGAATATATAGGGTTATAATATAGGATATATAGGGTTATATAGATAACATATAGAATATATAGGGTTATATAGATAACATATAGAATATATAGGGTTATATAGGGTTAACATATATAATATATAGGGTATATAGGGTTATATAGATAACATATATAATATATAGGGTTATATAGAGAACATATAGGGTTATATATGGTTAACATATAACATAGGGTTATATAGATAACATATAACATATAGGGTTATATAGATAACATACAGAATATATAGGGTTATATAGGGTTAACATATAGAATATATAGGGTTATATAGATAACATATAGAATATATAGGGTTATATAGAGAACATACAGAATATATAGGGTTATATAGGGTTAACATATAGAATATATAGGGTTATATAGATAACATTTGGAATATATAGGGTTATATAGGGTTAACATATAGAATATATAACACATAATATATAGGGTTATATAGAGAACATATAGGGTTATATAGGGTTAACATATAATATATAGGGTTAACATGTAGAATATATAGGGTTATAATATAGGATATATAGGGTTATATAGGGTTAACATATAGAATATATAGGGTTATAATATAGGATATATAGGGTTATATAGATAACATATAGAATATATAGGGTTATATAGGGTCAACATATAGGGTTATATAGATAACATATATAATATATAGGGTTATATAGAGAACATATAGGGTTATATATGGTTAACATATAACATAGGGTTATATAGATAACATATAACATATAGGGTTATATATATAACATACAGAATATATAGGGTTATATAGAGAACATATAGAATATATAACACATAATATATAGGGTTATATAGAGAACATATAGGGTTATAATATAGGATATATAGGGTTATATAGAGAACATATAGAATATATAACATATAATATATAGGGTTAACATGTAGAATATATAGGGTTATAATATAGGATATATAGGGTTATATAGGGTTAACATATAGAATATATAGGGTTATAATATAGGATATATAGGGTTATATAGATAACATATAGAATATATAGGGTTATACAGAGAACATATAGAATATATAGGGTTATATAGATAGCATATATAATATATAGGGTTATATAGATAACATATAGAATATATAGGGTTATATAGATAACATATAGAATATATAGGGTTATATA